>NW_020885097.1:89404-103383 GCF_003945725.1 Corapipo altera
GTGGGAGGTGTCCCTGCCCATGGCAGGGGAGTTGAAACGAGAAGCTCTTTAAGTTCCCTTCCCACCCAAACCATTCCAGGATTCTCCGTCCCGGCACCTCAGCCACAACAGGGGGTGGAACGAGACGGTCCCGAAGGTCCTTCCAACCCAAACCATTCCACGATCCCACCTCAGAACCTCATCCCAAAGGGATGAGGAGTGATGGGACAATACTGGAGCCCCACCTGTCTTGTTGGAGAGGCGGAAGGAGACCATCTTGTCCGGGATGCTGCAGACATTCCGCACGGACGCGATGCAGCTGTAGTTGGCGTAGTCCTGAGGGCGAAGGTTCTTCAGCTTCAGGATCTTTGTTTCTCCCTGGGAAAGGAGGAGGAGAGAGAGAGAATTAGGAAGGGAAAGAGGCAGAGGGACAAGGAGGGATGCAGGGAACACCCAAATTGGATGAGAGAAGGAAACTGGTTTGACGGAGTCGAGTCGCGGCGTTATTTGGGGTGATTTATTTTAATAAATGTTATTTAACATAAGTAAATAAAAATTAAAAATAAATTAAAAATAAAAGCTAAAAAGTAAAAATATAAAAAATAAAATAAAAAATACAAAAAATAAAAAAACATAAAAATAAAAATATAAATAAAAATAAAAATATTTAAAAAAACCAATAAATAACGAAATGGATTTAAAAAGTAAAAGATAAATAAAATAATATAAAGAAAATAAATAAAATAATAAATAGAATAAATAAATAATAAATAAATAAATATACTAATAATGTAATCAAAATAAAAATAATAAGAAGTAAAATAAATTAAAACTAACTAAATGGATTAAGGAAGTAAATGATAAATAAAACGACACAAATAAAAATAGGAAAATTATATAAAATAAATAAAATTATAAACTAATAAGCAAATAAGTAGAATGGTAAATAAATAAACTAAAAATGTAATAAAAATATAAATAAAATCATAAGAATTAAAATAAATTATAAATAACTAAATGGATTAAGGAAGTAAATGATAAATATAATAACATAAAAAAATATGAAATTGATATAAAGTAAATAAAATACTAAATGAATTAATAGAATGGTAAATGAAATAAAATCAAAAAATGGTACTTGGGATAATTTATTTTAATAAATACATTTAATAAAAATAAATAAATTAACTAAAAATGTAATAAAAATAGAAATAAAAATAATAAGAATTAAAATAGAATATAAACAACTAAATGGATTAATAAAAATATAAATAAAAATAATAAGAAATAAAATAAATAATAAATGACGAAATGGATTAAGGAAATAAATGATAAATAAAATTACATAAATAAAAATAAAAAATAATATAAAATAAAAAATAAACTAATAAATAGAATGGTAAATAAAATAAAATCAATAAAAATGGTATTTGGGATGATTAATTTTAATATATATTTAATAAAAATAAATAAATAGACTAAAAATGTAATAAAAATATAAATCAAATAAGAAGAATTAAAATAAATAATAAATAACTAAATGGATTAAAGAAGTAAATGATAAATAAAATTACATAAATAAAAATAGGAAAATATATAAAATAAATAAAATAATAATCTACTAAATAGAATGGTAAATAAAATAAAATCAATAAAAGTGGTATTTGGGATAATTTATTTTAATAAATATATTTATTAAGAATAAAAACCTGAAAATGTAATATATAAATAAAAATAATAAGAACTTAAATAAATGATAAATAACTAAATAGATTAAGGAAGTAAATGATAAATAAAATAACATAAATAACATAATAATTAAAAAAATAACGTAAAAATTATATAAATAAAACCAGAAAAAATTATATAAAATAAATAAAATAATAAAATAATAAGCAAATAAATAGGAGGGTAAATTAAATAAACTAAATTAAAATGGTAAATGAGTAAAAATATATAATGAAATAAATTAGAAATAATAAAAAATAAAAGGAAAGAAAGAAATAGATCAAGAGAAAGAGAGAGAGAAAGGCAGAAAGGGAGAAAGAAACAAAGAAAGAAAGGTAAATAAAATAAACAAAACATAAAAAATAAATTAAAATAAATTTAAGTATTTAATAAATAAATGTATTTCCACAGAGTTTGAGAAAATGTTTCTATGGAACTGGCAAGGAAAATAAATCCATGAAAAACAAGATAGAGATGAAGAGGCAAGAAAAAGAGTTCTTGGAATCAGGCCTCAGAGATGTTTGGAATATTGGAATTTCCACGTGCCATCAGTCCCACTGAAAAGATGGGATTAAAGTGAAGCCCCTGGGATTTAATGTTTGCTAGACCAGGCTTTGGAAAGGTTGATCCTAAAGGTGAAGATCCTGCTCTAGGAGGTTTATTTGGGATAGGGAATGGACTGATCCAGGGTCTGAAAGTTCTGGAAACACAGGGAAACATCCCAGCAATTCCCTCCTCAGCTCCGCTCTCCGAGTCCAACCCGTGGGCTGTGTTTGGAATATCGGAATTTCTACGGCTAATCAATCCCACTGGGATGATGGGATTAAAGCGACACCTGTGGGATTTAATGTTTGCTAGACCAGGCCTTGGAAAGGCTGATCCTAAAGGTGAAGATCCTGCTTTAAGGAGGTTTATTTGGGATAGGGAATGGCCTGATCCAGGCTCTGAAAGTTCTGGAAACACAGGGAAACATCCCAGCGATTCCCTCCTCGGCTCCGCTCTCCGAGTCCAACCCGTGGGCTGAGCTCACCATGGAATTCTGGATCACATCCCCAGATTGCAGAGATTTATAAAAAATGGATGTATTTTCTTCATTGCTTTGGGTAATTAGTCTAATTACGTCTAATTGCCTAATTATTGTAAATACAGCAAATTTAATCTCGCGCTCAGGCAATTACGACATGTGACGAGGAGGATGCAAACTAGGAGGGGAAAAAAAATCTGGGATTTGGGAAGTTTGGCATTTTCAACACTCCCACAGATGAGAACCTTCAGCTTTGCTCCGTGGCTGCTGAAATAAGGAGCTGATGTCTCCTGATCCAATGGAAAACTCGGTTCAAAGTTCAAGGATTACTTTGGAGGTGCCCAATTTTCCAGGTGCCCTCTGTGACTGAAGTGCCAACGGGATCCTGGGCTGATCCCCCAGCGTGGGGAGCAGGGCAGGGGGGGATTGTGTCCCTCTGCCCCCTCGGGTGAGACCCCCCCTGCAGAGCTGCTCCAGCCCTGGGAACAGCACAGGAAAGCTGGTTCCGTGCCCTCACCCCTGGAAATATTTACCAAAGCTGCCAATTGTTTGAGAGGGAGTTTTATTATTCCTGTCAGAGTTGAAGGATTTTTTATTCCTGGCTGAATCTCTGCCTTTTCTGGGGTGAAGGTTCACATGGGAGATGCTTTGCTGGCCAAACCTGGATGGCCCCTCATCCATCTGCTTAATCCTGGGAATCACCTGAGACAGAGCCCAGCCAGGGTGGAGCTTTGGAAGTGGCTTTGGGGCTGACAATGGATCCATTTAATCCTGACTCCTTCTGGCAGGGATGGATGGGCTGCATTAGGAATTCTGTCTAAATCTGTTGGATTTGAGGCCTGAGAAGCTCCCGTGTCTTCATTGGTTTGGGTGTTGGGAGGTGAGGGGAGATCCTGGTCCTGTGTCACCTCAGGTGAGACCCCCCTGCAGAGCTGCTCCAGCCCTGGGAACAGCACAGGGAGGACCTGGAGCTGCTGGAGAGAGTCCAGAGGAGCCATGGGATCCTCCAAGGGTGGAGCCCCTCTGCTCTGGAGCCAGGCTGGAAGAGCTGGGGGGGTTCCCCTGGAGAAGAGAAGGCTCCAGGGAGAGCTGAGAGCCCCTTGCAGGGCCTAAAGGGGCTCCAGGAGAGCTGGAGAGGGACTGGGGACAAGGGATGGAGGGACAGGACACAGGGAATGGTTTCCCACTGCCAGAGGGCAGGGAGAGATGGGATACTGGGAAGGAATTCCTGGCTGGGAGGGTGGGGAGGGACTGGAATAGAATTCCCAGAGAAGCTGTGGCTGCCCCTGGATCCCTGGAAGTGTTCAAGGCCAGGTTGGATCAGCCTGGGCTGGTGGAAGGTGTCTGGGGTGGAACTGGATGAGCTTTAAGGTCCCTTCCCACCCAAACCATTCTGGGATTTTTTGCCATAACTAAAACAAGAAAACCATCAGAAATAACAGATATCCCTTTTCTGGGGGTAAAAACCTGAGAAATTTTGAGTCACAACTTGTTTCCTTTTCCACTTCCCCTGATTTTCAGCTCATAATCCACCTTTAAACCACTCCACAAGAAAATTCCATCCCAAATTTGTCTCTCTCGGTCCCTCTTCACATCAGCCCTCACGATTTGCAACCCTCTCATTAGCTGAGCTAATTAGGCAGAAGATGCTGACGACTCTTGACCCTTTAATTACATCTTTTCCCTCTTATAAACATGGAGCAGATTTTGTCAGGACACACTAATTCAGTCTGACCTCCAAGAAATAAATAAAGGTCATGGAGAAGCTTTTAACTGTCAACAGGATATGTTTTTTATTCATTAATTAAATTTATTCATTCATTTGATTTATTTATTCATTTATTAAAAGTGATTTATTCATTAATTAAACCCACTCAAGAGATTTTAGGAAGGATGATCCAAATAACCTGGAAATATTAAAAAAAAAAATCTAATTTGTCTAATTTTGTGTGACACATTTTCATTAGAGAAATTCTTAGATTTTTAGGGAACACAATAATCAGCATAAATATAAACCAAAAAAGTCCCCTGCCCAGAGAGACTCTCATTTTTTAATTAAAAAATTTAAAAACAACACTTTAGGCACTCGAGCCCGAGCAAACAAGCCACAGATTTGCTAAACTGGGTTTAAATGAAAACGGTTAATAAAATAAATAAAAATATATCATGAAATAAATTAGAAATAATAAAAAATAAAATAAAAGAAAGAGAGAAAGAAAGAAAGAAAGAAAGACATAAAGAAAGACAGATAGAAAGAAAGAGGTAAATAAAATAAAATAATAAAAAATAAAAAATAAATTAATCTCATGAAATTAAAAATAATCTCTTTAGGCCGAGCAGATCAATAACTCTGTAATCTAATTTTCAGCTCTGCAAGGAGGCTCCAGCTCTGCTTTTCTCAGGGAAAATATGGAGCAATAAAAAGCTGTCGAGCACAATAAAAGGGAAAAAAAATGAAGGTGTTCTCCAATCATCAGCTGAAAATTATTTCTGAAAGTCATAGGTTGCTTTCTGCTCTGAACACTGAATTATCAGGCACTTTTCACCCCCTTCTTTACTTGTTATTGCTTGAGATTGTTCCAAAACAATTTTTCTCCTTTTTTTTTTTTTAATATATTTTTTTTTACTTTTTTTTTTTACTTTTTTTTTTTACATTTTTTTCTTTTTTACCAACACCATCCCACACTTTTGGGATCTGTCACCTTTTTATTCTGGTGCTGTGCTAAAATTCTGTGTTAAAAATGAATTAATCTCATTTAGGCTGATGGAGCCCAGACTGCTTTCCTGGCTGTGAGTGGGAGTGGGAAGGCTTTAAAGATGCGTTTATTCCCCTTTTTTTTTTTTGCCACCTCCCCTTTCAGGTGTGGAATTTTGGCACAAAAAATTTCTATTTAAAGACAAGAAAAGCAGAAAAAAAGAATAAAAGAACCCACCATGGGCAGTTGCCAAAGAATTTGGAATCCTGGAATGGTTGAGGGTGGAAAAGACCTTGAAGATCATCAACTAAACCCCACTAAAATATGTTCCCAAGAGCCACATCCACGGATTTTTTGAGTATTTCCAGGGATGGAGAGTCCACCACTGGTTTCCTGGGCAGCCTGTTCCAATGTTTTCCAACTCTTCCCAAGAAAAATATTTCATATGAACCTCCCCTGGCCTTCACCAAGAGCTTTTTAGGCAGCGACTTGTGTGTGGAATGCCCGTGTTGGATTGGGAAGGATGGGGAAACAGGAGTCAACTCAGAGCTCTGGGCTTGCAGCAGCCAGGAAAAATCACTTTAAAAGGCCTCTCCCGATAGAGATATCCTCCCAAAACTTCTTATTTTACAATTTTACCAAAAAAAAAGTGTTTTACAAAATAATAAAGCCATAATTTATATCAGGAAGTCTTTTAACAACAACCGGGCGCATTCGCTCGGGACGTCATTACTTCGAGGGCATCCCCCACATTGCCACCCCCAGAAATCAGGCAAGGATCCTTTTCCAGAGGCTAAAGAAGGTCAAAATTCCCTCCTGGGATTCCTACCTGGGTAAAGAAGGGCTCGTAGATCTCCACTCCCTTGTCGGAGCCCTGCAGCAGCACCTCCTGCCCGCGGCGCCAGCTGTACCGCACCGGTGGGTTGGAGTTGGCCACGCACCTGAGGAACACGGTTTTCTCATAGTAAAACTGCTCCTTGGCCTCCCCAATGCTCTGGTGGACTGTCACTATGGGATCATCCAAATCTGGGAAGAGACAGGAAGACAAAGCAAGAGAAAGTCAGGCTTCGGTTGAGTCGACGACAGGAAGATCGTGCGTCGCGTTATATACAAGTCAAGAGCAAAACAGAGGAAAAACAGCTCCAGGAGCCACAAATTCTAGAGATTTTGCACCAAAATTCAGGTTTGGAGCTTGTTTTCATGTAGAGTTTTAAATTTAATTTCATTTTCTTTCAGGAAGACAAAGCAAGATAAAATCAGGCTTTAGTTGAGTCTACGACAGGAAGATCGTGCATCGAATTATATACAAGTCAAGAGCAAACAGAGGCAACACAGCTCCAGGAGCCACAAATTGTAGGGATTTTGCTGCAAAATTCAGTTTTGGAGCTTGTTTTTATGTGAAGTTTAAATTTCATTTCATTTTCTTTCAGGAAGAAAAAGCAAGATAAAGTCAGGCTTTAGTTGAGTTTATGACATGAACTGTGTGCATCACATCGTACAGAAGTCAACAGCAAAACAGAGGAAAAACAGCTCCATGAGCCATGAATTGTAGGGATTTTGCAGCAAAATTCAGTTTTGGAGTGTGTTTCATGTAGGCTTTTAAATTTCATCTGATTTTCTTTCAGGAAGACAAAGCAAGATAAAATCAGGCTTTAGTTGAGTCTATGACAAGAAGCACATGCATTGCATTATATACAAGTCAAGAGCAAACAGAGGCAACACAGATTTTAGGGATTTTGCAGCAAAATTCAGGTTTAGAGCTTGTTTTCACGTGGAGTTTAAATTTAATCTGATTTTCTTTCAGGAAGACAAAGCAAGATAAAATCAGGCTTCGTCGAGTCTCCGACGGGACGCGCACGTACAAAAATCAAGAGCAAAACAGAGGCAGCACAGCCACAGATTTTATGGATTTCGCAGCCAAATTCAGTTTTGGAGCCTGTTTTAATTTGGAGTCCTAAACTCCCTTTCCTTAGAATTTTAAACTCCATTTTAAACCCCCTTTAAAACTCCCTTGGAACGGAGCTGCATTTCCAACTCATGCTTTTTAGACACAATAACATCTCCGATATCAACGCAGGATAATGCCAATCATATTTTTATTATGCTCCCATTACTCCTTTGCTTTCAGCTGGTTTTTTCAGCTTTACTACTCGTTTCTTTTATGCCTTTCAGATGAAATTATGAAGCTTTTTGGAAATAAATAGACAGCCTGATTTGCATCCTAATGGCAGGAGCCACCAGCGCACCGATCACGGGCACGCAGCTGTTTTTCCCTTCAGAGCCGCAATTTAATCCAGCAATTTGATGCACTTTCCCTTCTTTTAGTTACAGGCATTTAACTTCCAGCAAGGTAAATTCATCACAGGCTTTAGAACACACTCCTCTTGATTAAAAGACAGATATCATATAATTATTCCCGCTGCAGCAGCTCCGAGGAAACGAGAGCCCCCGCGCGGAATTCAAGGATGGAGAGGGAAGGAACAAGGATTCCTTGGAATGTGAGTGCTCTAAGGTAATTAATTTGGGTTTTACTCCACCAGGAGTGAGTAGACTCCTGTTAGCTGGGAGGTTGTTTTGAGTTTTGTCAGAAGGAACAGTCACATTAAGGATGGAAAATTAAACACAACCAGGGAAGCAATGGATGTTTTTCCTAAATATTGGTTGAAAACACCCAACCTCCGAATGACCACCCAATTCCTTCCCAATATTCCATCTCTCCCTGCCCTCTGGCAGTTTGAAGCCACTCCCTGTGTCCTGTCCCTCCATGCCTTGACCCAGCCCCTCTCCAGCTCTCCTGGAGCCCCTTTAGGCCCTGCAAGGGGCTCTCAGCTCTCCCTGGAGCCTTCTCTCCTCCAGGGGAACCCCCCCAGCTCTCCCAGCCATTCCCACATCCAATCTGGGCATTTTCCCATTCCCTCCTGGATGATGTGCCCACACAGAGCTGGGAAGCTCTTCCAGCCCAAACTGCTCAGCAGCCTCAGATCAGTTTGGGGGACACCATTCCCTGCTCTCCAGCTTCCCAAACATTTCCTCTGCTGCCACCTTGGATCTCCTCAGGCCACAAATCCCCATGATCCAACTGTCCAGCCAAAGAATTCGATGGGATATAGGGAAGGAATTCCTGGCTGGGAGGATGGGGAGGCCCTGGAATAGAATTCCCAGAGAAGCTGGGACTCCAGCCCTTGGAGCACCTTTGTGGCCTCCTCTGGAATCCTTCCAACAGCTCCTTCTTTTACGGGGGCCCCAGAGCTGGATGCAGCATTCCAGGTGGGATCTCCAAGCACCACATTCCCACTCAGCCTTGACTGAAATCACCTCAGAGCCTTTTTCCCCTAAAATTTCAATGGTGTTTCGAGTAGGACTGATTTAATCACTCACCACAAATTTAACCCTGGCTTTGCAAAGTCTGGTGTGAGTCATAAATGAGAGGACAATTCCCCCCTTTTTTTGAGGCCACAATCCAGGGAAATGCAGAATGAGGCGCTCCAGTCTTCATGTGACAAAGGGAACCCACACACCCAAGTCCTTCTTCAAAGGTGGGGAATCATGGAATCCCAGAATTGATTGGAAAGGCCCTCCAAGGTCACCCAGCCCAACCATCAACCCACCACCTCCAAACCATGTCCCCAAGTGCCACATCCACAGGTTTTTTGAACACTCCCAGTGACTCGACCACTGCCTGTTCCAACACTTAACAACCCTTTCCATGGAGAAATTTCCCTGATATCCAACCTAAACCTCTCCTGGTGGAACTTGAGGCCCTTTCCTCTCATCCCTGAGAACAAGGACAGTGGTTTTTAGGGGGAGCATCACGTGCATTTTGCTCCAACCCTGCTGGAACCCCCCACAGGGTGTTGTGTGAGGTGTCCATGAGTGCAGCAGCTCTCACAAAATCTGGGATTTTGTCCCTTCCCAAGAACTGTGAGCCCCATGGGCTGAAGGGAAAACCACTGTTAACAAACTGAACAGCTTGGAATTCATCAGCACCCCCCCCCAGCGAAAAGCAGTTTGCACCTAAAAAATTAGTCTTCAGCTGCTCCACTTGCATTTGCATAACAAGAGCGAAGCCTCTTGATTAATTAGAAGCAAAACATGTTCCAGAATTTGCAATAATTGAAGCAATGATACCTCGTAATGGGGGCACAGATTTTAAGTAAATGTTACCCTCGTCCTACCCGACGAAACATTTAATTTAATGTCACGGGAGCAAACTGTGGAACCGGTGCTCCAAATGAGGTTGGCATTTCCTAATGAGATCTCAGTGTTGGTTTAAAGGTTATTTGAAATCCCAGCAGCATTTGGAAAGGAGGAAATAAAAAGGAGCGGATGAACCGGCGGCGATTTTTAGGGCAAAACACCCATTTCCCTGAGTTTTGATGGGAAAAGAAGGTTTCCCACAGGAAGGATTTCCAAGCAGACATCACCAAGTCCAGGGATCACTTCTCCCATCTCTCCCTCTGAGCTGATGGTGGGAAATACTCAAGAGGGCTTTGCTCAGCTTTGGCCACAACAACCCCCGGCAGCTCCAGGCTGGGCCAGAGGGGCTGGAGAGCAGCCAGGCAGGAAGGGAGCTGGGAGTGGGGATGGACAGGAAGCTGAACAGGAGCCAGAGTGTGCCCAGGGGGACAAGAGGGCCAATGGATCCTGGCCTGGCTCAGGAACAGGGCGGCCAACAGGTCCAGGCAAGTGATTCCTGCCCTGGACTCAGCGCTGGGGAGGCCACCCCTGGAGTGCTGTGTCCAGTTCTGGGCCCTCAGCTCAGGAAGGACATGGAGGGGCTGGAGCAGGTGCAGAGGAGAGCAACGAGGCTGGGGAAGGGACTGGAGCACAAGTGCTGTGAGGAGAGGCTGAGGGAGCTGGGGGGGCTCAGCCTGGAGAAGAGGAGGCTCAGGGGAGACCTCCTCACTCTCTGCAACTCCCTGACAGGAGGGGGGAGCCGAGGGGGATTGGTCTCTTTTCCCAGGCAACTCTCAGCAAGACAAGAGGGCTCGGTCTTCAGCTGTGCCAGGGGAGGGTTTGGTTGGAGATTAGGAAGAATTTCTTTGCAGAGAGGGTGCTCAGCCCTTGGAATGGGCTGCCCAGGGAAGGGGTGGATTCTCCATCCCTGGAGGTGTTTAAGGACAGACTGGATGTGGCATCAGTGCCATGGGCTGGGAACCACGGCGGGGTTGGATCAAGGGTTGGACTGGATGATCTCGGAGGTCCCTTCCAACCCAGCTGATTCTGTGATTCTATGATAAAATTAGACACAGCAAAATCCCTCAAAACCTAAAACCGGGCCTAAAGGGGAGCTCGCCAAGGGGTATCGTCAGATTCCAAATTTTGGATATGAGGAAAGAAACTGCCAGGTTTAAACAGAAAAACCTCAAGTCCCAGAAGCTGGGGAAAAAACCTCTGTTTGAGGGACAGGCCAGATGTCACTTGTTTGGGATGCTCTGCCAAGGAACAGTGAGAGGGTGCTCTGATGTTATCAGATCTCTGCATAAACCCATTGTGTTCTTCCCTTTTGCATGTCTATACTCTGTAACCTGTTGCATTCAATACCTAATCCCCCTGTAAAATCCTCCAAGATAAAATAGGGTTTTTTCCTATGATGTAAGTGCTAAGACCCAAAATTTGTCATTTAGGATGCCACCCTTGGAGACACTCAAAGTTGGACTGGACACAGCCCTGAGCAACCTGAGCTAACCTGAGGCTGGCCCTGGTGTGTGCAGGGGTTGGAGAGCAGGTCCTGTCAGATTAATTTACTCCAAATTACTCCAGAATTCCACAAGCTGGGATGGCACCTCTGGTTTGTGCCTCTTGCAACAGGTCCATGCTGGATCACAGAACCATGGAATCATGGAATGGTTTGGGTTGGAAGGGATACTAAGGATCAACCAATTCCACCCCCTGCCATGGGCAGAGACAGTTTCCACCAGCCCAGGTTGCTCCAGCCTGGCCTTGGACACTTCCAGGGATCCAGGGGCAGCCACAGCTTCTCTGGGTAACCTGAGACAGGGCCTCCCCACCCTCCCAGCTAGCAATTCCTTCCCAATATCCCATCTAAACCTACTCTCTGGCAGTTTGAAGCCATTCCCATTGTCCTGTCACTCCAGTTCCTGGTGAAAAGTCCCTCTTCATCAGGAAGGTGTGAGGGTGATCAAACTCAGAGCTGAAGCCCCTGTGCCAATGGAAAACAATCCCAGGCTGCTTTTCCCAAGAAAACCTCAGGAGTAAAGAATGATGGGGAAAAAGGGGGGGAAAATGGGATGTAGGGCCTTTTTTTGTTTCGTTTTCCACTAGCCCAAGTTGCTCCAACCTTTCCTTGGACAATTCCAGGGATCCAGGGGCAGCCACAGCTTCTCTGGGAATTCTTTTCCAGGGCCTCCCCACCCTCCCAGCCAGGAATTCCTTCCCAATATCCCATCTCTCCCTGCCCTCTGGCAGTGGGAAGCCATTCCCTGTGTCCTGTCCCTCCATCCCTTCTCCCAAGTCCTTTTCCAGCTGATCCAGCACTGGCAGGGAGAAGCAGGCACTGGGCTCTGCCAGGGGATGGATTTGGATAAGAGCAGAAGGAAAACCTCAAAGCATTCCAGGCTGGGAATCCAACTGCAGCAAAGTCCTCTGCCAAAGCATTTCATAATGGTCAATTCATGGAAAATTCGCACTGCAGAACCAAGTGGAATATTTTTCCATCCTAAGTGCTGGAAAAATCCCGGCAGCTGCAGCACAAAGTGAAAAGGAGCAGTGCTGACAAATAGCAGGCAAAATGATGCTCCCAGGTTTTTTTTGAGATCTCACTGCTCCCTGTTGGGCAGGGCCAGGGAAAGGTTTAACTGGGCTCTTGCATGAGGCTGAGCTTTGTGAGAGCTGAAAGGGATAAAAAGCATTACAAGTATCAAAAAAAAAAAGTTAAAAATGTTAAAAAGATGTTTTCTGGATCATCTGAAACTCCCAAATTCCCTGCTTTTAAAGCCACCTGATCCCTGGTGGAAGCTCTGCAGAGCTCTGGTTTCCATGGCTGGGTGAATTGTTGCTAATTGATATTCAAGTTGACAAAGAGACTTTAAAAAAAAATGTGTTTAAAGCTCTGTGGTCCAACAGCAGAAGGACATGGAGCTGCTGGAGCAAGTCCAGAGGAAGTCATGGAGATGCTCCAAGGGCTGGAGTCCCTCTGGAGCCAGGCTGGGAGAGCTGGGGGGGTTCAGCAGGAGGAGACAAGGTTCCAGGGAGAGCTGAGAGCCCCTTGCAGGGCCTAAAGGGGCTCCAGGAGAGCTGGAGAGGGATTTGGGACAAGGGATGGAGGGACAGGACACAGGGAATGGTTTTAAACTAAAAGAAGAGAGATTTAGGTGGGATATTGGGAAGGAGTTCCTGGCTGGGAGGGTGGTGAGGGGTTGGGATGGAATTCCCAGAGAAGCTGTGGCTGCCCCTGGATCCCTGGAAGTGTCCAAGGCCAGGTTGGGATCCCTGATCCAGTGGAAGGTGTCCCTGCCCATGGTAGGGGGTTGAATGGGATGGGATTAAATCCCTTCCAACCCAAATCACTCCAGGATTCTTTATGGATCAAAACCAGAACTTACAGTGCCATTAAAGCAAATACTTTATAAAGCAACAAGTGGGAGAGACCAACACCAGATAATTTCCTGATTCAAATCTCAGAACTCCCCAGGAAATCACAAATACACCAATTATCCAAATTCTGCCCTTTGACTTGCTGGTTTTTGTGGTTCTTTCTCTTGCTAATGGTGAATTTTGGAATCAGAGCTGTCAGCAGCTGCATTTTGGAACAAGAGAAACCCCAATTTTATACTTTGCTGATACTTCACTGACTGGAGGGTCCATTAGATGGGATATTGGGAAGGAATTGCTGGCTGGGAGGATGGGGAGGCCCTGGAATAGAATTCCCAGAGAAGCTGTGGCTGCCCCTGGATCCCTGGAAGTGTCCAAGGCCAGGTTGGAGCAACCTGGGCCAGTGGAAGGTGTCCCTGCCCGTGGCAGGGGTTAGAATTAGATGATCTTTAAGGTCCCTTCCAACCCAAACTATTCCAAAGAATTCAATGACTCCAAGTCCTGCCCAAAAATAACCCCGTGAGAAGGGAAACAAAGATTTAGAATTTGGAAACTCAACCAGATGAATCATTTCAGTGCTTTACAAGAAGGCAAAAAAAGAAAAAAATCCCCAAAATTTTCATTTTGGGTTGATCAAATTATGAAGAGTCAACTGACTAATCACTCTTTATATTAAACTGAAGTCCTGGGTGTTGCTACAGAGTTAAAGTCTATTAATCAAAAAGAAAATAATTACAGAAATATGTTTTCCACTGAGGTTTCTGCCACCATTAGGTTCAATTTTTCAGTCTTTAGGCTCTGAATTGAACCAAACAGCTCCCAAAAGCCAGATGGCACAGGCAGGCTGAGCACTGCACTGGGAGAATTCCCTGCACACATCCCTGAGATCCCAAAAAGACACAAAATCCAGGCCAAGGTGATCAGAATTGGTCTTATCTGAGGGAGCTGGGAATCAGGAGAGCTGGGAATGTCGGGGTGGAAGGTGCTCCCAAGGGTGG
>NW_020885097.1:103393-124745 GCF_003945725.1 Corapipo altera
AAGGCATCATTCCAACTGCAGAAAACTCCAGAAAATTCCAGGATTTCGATTCCCAAGCAAGTCTTACCCTGGTCTTTTAGGGAAGTGTCATCAGAGATGGAAAAGGGTTTTATCTGGATGGCTCCAAAGTCAGGTTTCCACCCCAGACTCCCTGATGTCTCTGCTGGGATTTGGGATCCCTGGAGCTGCTCCTGTTTGCTGGAATTAAAGGTGCTCCTACTCCAGCAAATCATGAAATCCAGGATTTTCCTGTTCCCTCCAGTCCCAGGGAAGGAAACTCTCCCTGCAGAGCCTGGGCTGGCTCAGAGGCTTTTCTGCCTTTTCCAGCAGCTCTGGGTTTCTCTCCCAGAGCTCTGCCAGCTGATTTGACTCAGGAATTCCATCAGTCACCCCTGGATCACCACTTCTATTCCTGTTTGCTGGCAATAAAAACCTGAATATTGTCATCTTCCCTCCTGAGGAATACTTTGTTCAGGGATTTAAGCAAAAAATAAGAATAAAATAATAAGGAAACTGAGATGAGGTGAAAAGAAGGAATAAAGGGAAATGTGGCTATTGTACAAATCAGGGAAGTGTCACAAATCAAAAGGATGTCCTGGGACTAAAGGAAGCAGAAGGAAAATGGAGGGATTCATAGAGAGATAAATTAAGAAGGATTTTTTTTTTCCTCAGTGAAAGGAACAGGAATGACTTGGAGGGGGGGACACTTTGGCTTTTCAAATCACACTTGGAATTTTGGGTGGTTTGGATAGAGATCCATGGTGGAATCGTTGGGGTGTCCGGAGCGGGGCCAGGAGTTGCACTGGATGATCCTTGGGGGTCCCTTCCAGCTCAGGATATTCCATGATTCCAGGAGAACCCTCACCTGAGCTCCAGGGGGAACAGGCCAGCAGGATGGCAGCCTTTATTTGCTGCATCATCTCATTTCAGCTGCTGGGGCTGCACAGTTGGCTGCTTACATTTGTTAATTAGCTGCCTTTGTCTTCAGACGATCCAAGCGGGAGACGCTTGGAAGGCGGGATAATAATAAACAAACATCTGGGAACCGACAGAAACGGCTCCATCACAGAGCTGAGCCTGACAGTCCTGAACCCCCTGAGTTATTCTGAAATACAAAATACAACCTTCTTCACGTCCTTTCCACTACCAGAACCTCCTTAACCCAGCACAAGTTTTAATCCCAGGATCATTTAGGCTGGAAAAGAGCTCCAAGATCAGAGTCCACCCCCTGTGCCCGATGCCCACCTTGTCACCAAGTGCCACTGCCAGGCCTTCCTGGGACACCTCCAGGGCTGGGCACTCCAAACCTCCCTGGGCAGCCCCTGCCAAGGCCTCACCACCCTTTCCAGTTAGAAATTCCTCCTGATGTCCCACCTGAGCCTCCCCTGGCCCAGCTGGAGGCCGTTCCCTCTCCTCCTGTCCCTTGTTCCCTTCAGAAGGTGGCAAACGAGATCCAGGAAACCCAAGCAGTTGAAAAAGAAGTCATTTTAGGTCAAATCCTAAAAGTACAAAGATCACCTTCCACTCTCCATGGCTCATGGAATCAGAGAATCCCAGGATAACTGAGGTTGGAAAAGCCCTCCCAGCCTATCAAGTCCCCTTTGTGCCCGATGCCCACCTTGTCCCCCAGCCCAGAGCACTGAGTGCCACGGCCAGGCCTTCCTGGGACACCTCCAGGGCTGGGCACTCCAAACCTCCCTGGGCAGCCCCTGCCAGGAAGAACTTTTCCCTAATATCCAATTTAAACTTCTCCTGGTCCAAGTTGAGGCCGTTCCCTCTCCTCCTGTCCCTTGTTCCCTGGGAGCAGAGCCCGACCCCCCCCCCAGCTCCAACCTCCTTCCAGGAAATTTTAGGGATCCAGAAGGTCCCCTCTGAGCCTCCTTTTCTGCAGGCTGAGCCCCTCCAGCTCCCTCAACTCCTCATAGGACAGACCTTCTATAATTCCCAGAATCATGGAATGATTTGTGCTGGAAGGGACATTAAAGCTCATCCAGTTCCAACCTGACACCTTCCACCAGCCCAGGTTGCTCCAACCTGGCCTTGGACACTTCCAGGGATCCAGGGGCAGCCCCAGCTTCTCTGGCAAGGCAGGTTTGAAATGTTTGATGTGTGACCTAAAGAATAATAATAATTCCATATATCTCTTTCCTGCATTCCCGTGGAAAGGACAACGAGCTGTCCCGCCCTCTGCCCGTCAGCGTGGAGGCACAACAGCTCCAAAAAGCTGGAAATCGGGAAGCCAAGCGCCGTGGAGCTCCAACATCAGCTCCTTTTCCCCTCTTGAAAAGAGGTTTATTGTGCCCCCGCGGTGCTGTGCAGACAAAACAAGCAGCACTTCCAAAGGCACATCCTAAAGGGAAGCGAGCGCGTTCCCTCCTTGTTCCCACGGCTGAGAGCGCGACCCCGGGAGACCCCCCGAGGAGCTTCTATTGATCCGCGATAGCGTTTGGAGGAGATCAAAGCCCTGCCGGGAGGCTGTTAACACGCTCCCACACAAAAGGACAGCCCGAACGACCTCGGCAGCCAACAATACCCAACAATTCCCTGCCAGGCTCCAGCTGATTGCTGCCCGCAGTGGATCAACAAAGGATCCAAGGGGGAAAATGCAAGGAACGCTCGGCGGTTTTATCGGGAAAAGGTTCGCTCGGCTCTTTTAGTGGGGTTGTGAATACACCTGGTTGGAAGCTGCTCGTAGGAGAACATCCCAATGGCATCAGGAGGAGGGCACAGCCCTGCCAGAGGGGTTTCTTTATCCAAAGACACCAATTCCAATCGTTTAGGAGGCTGGATTAGCTCTGGAGTCCCCTGAGAGCAGTGGCTTGGAGGGTTTTGCACGTGCAGCACTGAGATAAAACAACCCCACCTGCTAAAATCTTCCCTTTCCATAGGGATGGGAACGGCCCTGAGGAGAAGGATTGGGGGTGTTGGTGGGTGAAAGCTGGACATGAGCTGGAAATGTGCCCTGACAGCCCAGAAACCCAGGTGGGGCAGGAGGTGAGGGGGATTGTGCCCCTCTGCCCCCGCAGGTGAGACCCCCCTGCAGAGCTGCTCCAACACCTGGGAACAGCACAGGGAGGACCTGGAGCTGCTGGAGAGAGTCCAGAGGAGCCCCTGGAGATTTTCCCAGTGCTGGAGCCCCTCTGCTCTGGAGCCAGGCTGGGAGAGCTCGGGGGGTTCCCCTGGAGAAGAGAAGGCTCCAGGGAGAGCTGAGAGCCCCTTGCAGGGCCTAAAGGGGTTCCAGGAGAGCTGGAGAGGGACTGGGGACAAGGCATGGAGGGACAGGACACAGGGAATGGCTTCCCACTGTCAGAGGGCAGGGAGAGATGGGAGATTGGGAAGGAATTCCTGGCTGGGAGGGTGGGGAGGGGTTGGAATGGAATTCCCAGAGAAGCTGGTGTGGAGATCGATGGAGATCTGAACATATCTAAGGACACAGATCTGCTGGGATGGGTCCAGAGGAGGCTCCAGGATGATGAGAGGATGGAGCAGCTCTGCTGGGAGGAAAGGCTGGGAGAGCTGGGATTGTTCAGGCTGGAGAAGAGAAGCTTTGGAGTGTCCTGACTGTGGCCTTCCAGGACCTGAAGGATCTCCAGGAAAGATGGAGAGAGACTGTGGACAAGGGATGGAGGGACAGGACACAGGGAATGGCTTTGAGCTGGAAAAGGGTAGATTTAGTTGGGATATTAGGAAGGAATTCCTGGCTGGGAGGGTGGGTAGGCCCTGGAATAGAATTCCCAGAGAAGCTGTGGCTGCCCCTGGATCCCTGGAAGTGTCCAAGGCCAGGTTGGAGCAGCCTGGGCTGGTGGAAGGTGTCCCTGCCCATGGCAGGGGTGGCACTGGATGGGCTTTAAGTTTCCTTCCAACCCAAACTGTTCCATAATTCCATGACACAATTCCATGTGCACGTGGCACAGATGAAGACAGTTCAGCAGATTTTCCCAAGAATAAAATCAGTTTCTCCCCCAGGATGAAGCTCATCCATGAACTCCTAACAGGGGACACCAGCACCAGGCTGGTGTCTGGGATGGTCTGAGATCCCCCCACGGAGTATTAAGCACTCCCTGGACTGAGGGAATCCCTGGAATCACTTCCTAAACAACATTAAGAAATTAAAAGGCCTAAGAAAAGAGCAACAGGAAAGCACTCAAACACTGGAAAAAGTACCCAGGACATGAGTTTGCAGAGAAAGGCAGAAAGGGTACAACACATTTAATTCCTCAAACAAGGAGAGCGAATAATTAATTTATTAAAGGTTTCAGGTACAAAAGAGCTCTTTTGGCCAATAAATAAAAAAAATTTAAATTTAAAATTTAAATTCGAAATTTAAATTTAAAAATTAAATTTAGAATTTAAATTTAGAATTTAAAATTTAAATTTAAAATTGGTAATAAATTTCAAGAGCAACAAAAGGAAGAAACCCCAGTTCTAAATGAGGGAAGAAGCAGAGTTATTTGTTTCAGAGAGGAAGTTGTGAAGAAAAGAGGGTTCTTCACCTCTTCAAACCACCATCAGAGGATTTTTAATTAAATACAAGAGATTTCACTGAATTATAAGAAGAGCAGCACAAAATAAAAATCAGCCCCCCAAAAAAAAAACCCAGAGAGATAAAGGAGGTCAAACCATGTCGTGGTCAATTGGGATGTGAAATTCTGGGAGAGAATTTGTAATCAGAGCTGATTAAAGAATTCCACAGGGTTACCATTAAATCAAGAGCCCTTGAATCAAGAAATGGAGCCACCTTCTCATTCCAGGGGCATCAGAGTGTTCCAGAGAACAATCCTGAGGGGCCACGAGCAGCAACAAAAAGGGGGACTAAAAAAGGGGATAAAAAAGTTAAAGCCACTCTGACACTGCAGGGACTGGTTTGTTGGGGGTTTTTTACCAGTTAACATTGGGTTTAATTATTTCTGCCTATTTTTTAACATAATAAAAGAAAGAAAAAATGCTTTTCCAACCAGTGCAGAAGAGAGAGGCACAAATATTAAAGGCCACCTGAAGTGCAGGAATAATTGTTGCAAATAGGGCTTTTTAACGTGTTAAATGAGTAATTATGGATTGCAGAATCCCAAACTTAATTAATGCTCCTTCCTTTGCTTTTTTTGAAGAAAAGAAACTTAATTTGGTGGAATTACTGAACGACAAACCGGGTTAGGAAAGTGGATTTCCAGAGTAAGTCCATCTCCACTTAATGGTTTCGGTAGAATTTTTCCAGACACTCCTCACAAAGTTTAAAATCCCCGTGAAAAACTGAATTCTGGATCTATTGAGTGTAAATAGTGGTGCCTTGAGAGCAGAGGCTGCTGGTAAAGCCCCACTGCTCTCTCACACCCTTCTCCTGAACTTAGAATGGGTAAAAATGAAAATAAAAGCATTTTAATAGAGAATAATATATGTATTTGATAATTTCTTCCCATATAATAGATAAATGAGTCCAGGAACAACGTGGGATGGTGGGAAGTGTCCCTGCCCATGGCAGGAGATGGTTTGGATGAGCTTTAAGGTCTCTTCCAACCCAAATCATCCTGGAATTCCATGATAACACAAAGTGCCAGGTTTCCTCCCTTCTGCCCTTCCAAGGCTCCCATTTCTTTTCCAGCCTTAAATTCTTTGCCATTAAAAAAAATGTCAGTGGGAACCTGTCTGACAATCCGAGCTCCTAAAGAAGGCAGAATTTTCCCCCAGTTTTGCTCCAAAAGAATAGAAAATACACATTTTAGGGGCAGAGGAATAAAAAGAATTCCAGGAGCAGAGGACATAAATAACAGTGAGTGGATGATCAAAAAAAAAAAAAAGGAGGCCGTGGAAGAAACTCCTTGGAGGCAAATGAAGATGACCAATCCAACAAAAACTGTGGCAAAGAGGAAAATGAACCTGCCCAGAATATTTAGTGCCCAGACAAGTGAAGTCTTTTCTGCTGATTCCAAGAAATTCCCCAGCCAGCCCAAAATTCCAGGAGCCTAAATTCCCGCCCACTTTGGAAAGGAGCCTTAGGGGCTCGTCCAAACCACGTCTTGCTTCTCTCCATCCCGATGTTTCCCAACAATTCTGCCCCCAGTAGCAAAAAATCCGACCCAAAAGCTTGTAAAAAAACCTTTTAAAAATCAAGAAATGGCTTGTAAATCCCAAGGGGCGGCCGAGATTTTTTCCTTGGATAATGGTATTTGGTTTGCCATTATCCAAACCTCCCTTCCCAAAAAAACCTGCTCAAAAGAGCTTCTTGGAGGAGAATTGCAAATGGGGATGGAGATCCCAAAGATCATTAACCTCCAGAACTTGATGCAAAACTGGTGGGAGCGATTTTACACACACACAAAAAAGGAAGAAGTGGGAAAAGTGGGAAAACTGGAGCAAAGCTTGGCTCAGCTACACCTGGGCACCCATGGGTGCTCTCAGCAGAGCAGAGAATTAGGGAGAGGGAAAGGGGGTGGAGATGCAGAGAGGGTGAAGAAAACCCCGTCAAAATCTAAATTTTCTTAATTCTGCTCCTCTAATTACCCAAAATAAGGTGGAGTCCTGCAGGTGGAGGATCTGGAGGGTGAGGAGAGGCTGGGATGGAATTCCCAAAGAAGCTGTGGCTGCCCCTGGATCCCTGGAAGTGTCCAAGGCCAGGCTGGAGCAACCTGGGCTGGTGGAAGGTGTCCCTGCCCGTGGCAGGGGTGGCACTGGATGGGCTTTGAGGTCCCTCCCAACCCAAACCATCCTGGCATTCCACGTTTTCTGAGGTGCCTCCTGCAGTTCTCCTGGTGCTTATTCCAGTTGGGAACAAACCCGAGCTCCACGTTAAGCCTTAAACTCAACTTTATCCAGGCCTAGTTCTGTTCCTGCTCCATTCACATCCCTACAAACAGAGCGAATTTTCCAGCCATTAATAGGATCTATCTTTCCACTCCAGGGATATTTAGAGCATCAGTTATCTTGAACCTCATCTGATCTAACCACAGCTATTACCTCGTGTTAAAAACAGCTTTAATTTAGGCCAGCAATGGCATAAAAGGCATTCCAATAAACTTATGGCACTTTTCCTGGAGTTCTGTCAGGGAGGAAAAAACAAAATTCGGCATCCACAGCCAGGTAAAGCCACGGAATTAATTCCCTGTAATTAATTGTGGAAATAATTAATTATTTTTTTCTTTAATTCAAAACCACCGATGTCAGGAAGATTCAGGGCTAATTAAACATCATCACAAAACGAGCTTGACATGAAAATAAAAATAGCCTGATAGGAATTCTGCATTTCCAGCCCTGGGTGTTTATTTAATCTCCATGGCTTAATTTTCATGAGCGGGGTTGTCACTAGGTGTGAATCAGTTATTTCAGGGTGGGACTAAAAGTTCTCACCTTCCACTATCCCAGGTTGTTCCAAGCCTCATCCAACCTGGCCTGGATCATTCCCAAGGATTCCTCTGTGACACCCTGTGGGATTTGAGGCTGCAGGTGGAAATCTGGGAGGAGAATTAAAGAAATATTTTCCTTTTTTTTCTCCTCTCTCTCTCCTGTCAGTCCTCCCAAAAATCACATTTAGGCTTTTTTGTCTTTCCGGACATTTGTCTTTTCCATTGTTTTTAAGTTTGGGATCAATGGGTGGAGTTGTGGAAGGGAGGGATGACTTGAGGGTGTCCCTGATCTGCTCCAGCTCCTCTTGCAGTGACTCCCTCCCTTTGACCTTTGGCTCCAGGTTTTCTCTTTGCTGCCTTCCCACCCCAAAATTCCCACCCCAGGGATTATTTCCAGACAGGTGGAAACAATTTCCCAAACAGGGAAATTTGGGCGTTCAGTGCTGGTTGCACTTGGAAATTGCAAATTGCTTGGAGTTTGACTGAATATATCCAATATATCCAATCAATATCCATGGGAATTGGGAGGAAAATGGCAGAAAGCTGCAGGAATTCTTGCAAGGGAGGAGAATTCCAAACCCTGTTTAAACCCTTTTGTTTGAAACACTGGGAGAAGTAAAGAACTTATTATAGAATCCCAGAATCCTGGAATGCTTTGGGTTGGAATGGACCTTAAAGCCAATCCAGTTCCACGGGCAGGGACACCTTCCACTATCCCAGGTTGTTCCAAGCCCATCCAACTTGGCCTTGGACACTTCCAGGGATTCCTCTGTGACACCCTGTGGGATTTGAGGCTGCAGGTGGAAATCCGGGAGGAGACAGAAAGGAATATTTTCCTTTTTTTCTCCCTCTCTCTCTCGTGTCAGTCCTCCCAAAAATCACATTTAGGCTTTTTTTTTTGTCTTTTCAGACATTGCTTTTAAGTTCCTGCTCCAGGGGGGAGCATTCCCTGCTCCAGGGGGGGTGGGGCTGTGCCTTTCCATCACCACACTGGGTCCAACTCCTTTTTAAATGCCTTCAGGAGATCTCCTGGATCCAGCAGGAACATAATCAGCAAATGAGCAGTGTAAGGATGTGGGAATTCCAGTCCAAAGCTTAAATAACAGGTCCAAGATTCCTCTCAGCATTGAGGAATTTATGCAGAGATAAAGCAAATAATGGCCTTGGAGCTGCTTGGCATTTGCTGCTTTCAAAAGGGACTAATTAGCATTTCACACACACACACATCCCAAATAATTCCAGAGTTTAACTGAGACTCCCTGGAGCTGCAGTTTTAGGAAGCCTGGCAGTGAATGCTGCCCCTGGATCCCTGGAAGTGTCCAAGGCCAGGCTGGAGCAACCTGGAAGAGTGGGAGGTGTCCCTGCCCATGGCAGGGGGTGGAATGGGATGGGCTTTAAGGTCCCTTCCAACCCAAACCATTCCAGGATTTTATGAAGTGCCACTTCAGGCTGTGGGAGTTTTGATAAGAAATCAAATCCCAGCCCTGATCCAGGATGGATTCTGGGTACAGAATGATGGGAAAAGGGACAGAAAAGCCCTTTGGAAGCTCTGGCACTGCCAGCACCAAGCAGTGCTCCCCCAGCCTGTGCCCACAGAATTCCCAGTCTGTACCCACAGAATTCCCAGCCAGAGATTCTCCCTGGAGCTCCTGCTTCAGCTGTGCCCATCTCCAGAGTCCAAGAGCTTTTCCTGCTGCCTGACCCAGCATGGATTCTGGGTACAGAATGATGGAAAAAGGGACAGAAAAGCCCTTTGGAAGCTCTGGCTCGTCCTTCTCCACATCCAGAGGCACTGCCAGCATCAAGCACTGCTCCCCCAGCCTGTGCCCACAGAATTCCCAGCCTGTGCCCACAGAATTCCCAGCCCTGGATTCTCCCTGGAGCTCCTGCTTCAGCTGTGCCCATCTCCAGAACCCAACAGCTTTTCCTGCTTTCCTGACCCAGCTTCCTCCTGCCATTTATGCCAATTCCTGGCTTCTCCTTCAGGATAAAATTCTCCTTCTGAAGGCTCCTATTCCCTGCAGCCTTCCTGGACTTCTCCAGGAACAATCCTCATGGATAATTTCCCTGCTTTCTCCTGTAGCAAAACCTTTTCCTGCTCATCCCGTCACTCCTCTGAGCTTTTCCATGGATTCACACCTTCTCCAAGGGACAATCCAGCACTGCCCAGCCCAGGCAGCACCACTTCAATTCCTTATGGAATTCCTCCTCCCCAGTGCGATATTCCTGCTTTCCCAAAAAAGGCACGAGGAGGTTCCAGCCCATCCAGACTCACAGATCCTTCCTGCTGCCTGTTTTCCTTTGCAGGGAAAAGGAATTTTCCCTTGTAGATCCTGCCACGTTATCCCAACACACTTCACTTTTCCAACCTGTTCCAGATCCCAAAGCTGCCTCCCCACAGCCCTTCCCAGCCTGGTGGGCCAGAAAGAAGCTACAAAATTCCATTTAAAGGTGGGTTCCTGGTTGGATTGGATGATGGAAAAGTCTTTTCCAACCGTAACAATTCCACGATTCCATGATTTGACACGTCAGCTCTTTCGAAGCCCAGCTAAACACACAACATTTTGGGTTTTCCCTCATCCAGAGTCTCCAGGAGCCAGGGAAAACTGGATACACTCAAGTCTGACACTTCACATGCTCTTATATTCCAACAGAAGACATGGCTTGCTCCGAATTCCCAACTCCCAGTATTTTAGGGCATCACCAGAGGGAATGTTACAGCTTATTTAAATGTGTTTTTACTAATAATGATACTTGTACTAAAGGAAAGGGAATGGGAACAACACAGGAATTCCTTTATCCTGAAAAATCTGCATTAGAAATTCCCCCACAGCTGCTCTGCCTGATTCTCCTCTATTCCAAGGAGAGGAATTTTATGATTCCATATAAAGATTTTTTTTCCCAAACAAAGTGCACTTGGACAGGAGTGCAGGGCAGGAAACCCACAGGGAAAGGGAGTTTCCATCAGCTTCCAGCTTCAATTTTCCATAAAGAACTCCATGGAATGAGGTTTCCAACTCTTCCTCCTCCTCCTCTTCCCTGGAATTTCCACAGGGATGCTCCTGTACTGCAGCAACTCATTCCTGCTCCATGGGGTGATGAAGGAAAAATCGAGGGCAGGGAAAAAAGGATGGAAGGAGCCTGAACAGATTCCTTGAAAACTGCAGATCAGGAGGAAACCAGGGTCATCTTTCACTGAAAAATGCAGATTTTGGGAAAGCCTGATGCTGGAAAGGCTCTTTAAAATTCCATCAGAACTCTGGAATATGCCGTTAGGGACCTGCAGACCCAATTCCTACTGCAGAAAAATCCCGGGCTGTTTTAGGCAATCCATCAGAATTCCAAGGCCAGCAGCAGGTGCCAAGTCCTAAAAAACCAGCTGCATTTCCAAAGGAGATTTAAACCAGGGAAAAGGGGGAAATCCAGCCCTAGGAAAAACAGGGATGTGGCTGGGAAAAGGTGAGTTGGGATGAGGAATGGTGGCTTTGGAAGGAGCTCCAAAAACCTGGAGGTGGTTCCTGAGTGGTGGGTCTGCCATGAGCACCTGGAACATTCCTTGGTGTCACAGCACAAGGAAATCATGGATCACTCCAGGATCCTGTTCTCCAGATTCCATAAGATCATGGAATCCCAGAATTGGGGTTGGGAGGGATCTTAAAGCCCATCCAGGGCCACCCCAGCCACGGGCAGGGACACCTTCCACTACTCCAGGTTGCTCCAGCCTGGCCTTGGACACTTCCAGGGATCCAAGGGAAACCACAGCTTCCCTGGGAATTCTATTCCAGTCCCTCCCCACCCTCCCAGCCAGGAATCCCTTCCCAATATCCCATCTCTCCCTGCCCTCTGGCAGTTTGAAGCCATTCCCACTGTCCTGTCACTCCAGTTCCTGGTGAAAGTCCCTCTTCATCAGGAAGGTGTGAGGGTGATCAAACTCGGAGCTGGAAAACAATCCCAGGCTGTGATAAAACCTGTGTAAATAAAACATCAGGAGCAAAGAATGAAGGGGGAAAAGTGGGAAAAATGGGATGTAAGGCCTTTTTTTTTTTTTTTTAATCTATTTTGGTGTCTACTTTGGGAAACCTTCCACTATTCCAGGTTTCTCCAACCTGGCCTTGGACACTTCCAGGGATCCAGGGCAGCCACAGCTTCTCTGGGAATTCTTTTCCAGGGTCTCCCCACCCTCACAGACAGGAATTCCTTCACAATATCCCACCTAAATCTCCCCTTTTCCACCTTAAAGCCATTCCCTGTGTCCTGTCCCTCCATCCCTTGTCCCCAGTCCCTCTCCAGCTTTCCTGGAGCCTCTTTAGACCCTGGAAAGGGCTCCAAGGTCTCTTGCCAATAAAGTTTTAGGAAACAAACTCAATCCAGCACAAACCCAGGGAATGTGAAGGCAACTACATGAAAAAAAAACCCATAATTTTCCTCATTTCTCTTTGGATTTGAGTTCAGGGGTTTTGATACAGAGTTGAAAGTCTGATATGTCAAATTAAAAAGAGAAGAAATTCAATTGGAAAAAGTACATTTATAAAAAAAAGCCAACAGGAATTCCTTGGATCCCCCCAGGGATGTTCCACCACGGAAGCAGGAGGGGCTCAGACTGGAATAAGCTCCTTTCCCAAAAGGAGAATCCACCCTAAAAACTCTCCACACATCAAACCCTTCTTTAAACCCACAACTTTCTAAACTGAATTAAAACAAGCCTGGAAAAAAAAAAATTGATGGAAAATGTAGCACAGACCAGGAATTCTGGAATTCACAAAACATTTTCTCAATTCAGAACACACAAAAAAAAAAAAATATCCAACTTTCCATCACCGCCAACAACATCGGGGTTGTTTTTTTTCCTGTTGCTCACACCAAAGATTTTCCTTATGGAAAATAAAAATGCAGAAAATAAGAATAAATAAAAAAGGCAGTGAGGAACTGGGAACATTTATCAGGCATTTCAAAGCTGGTTAATTCAGACTGAACAGTTGTTTTCTGGGGGTGTAAAAAACGTCTTGAAATTACAGGAGCTGCTCCAAAGTTCCACGAATAATTGATGGCAGAGCTGCCTCGCTCATTCCCATCATTCCTTGCTTTTTTTTTCCCCCCACTGGAAGTTTCCCTGTCCATTATAGGGGTTTGCTTTTAAGGTTCTTTTCTGTGATTTGATGGTTCCACCATAAACTTCCTCATTCATTCAGTGAAATCAGGACCCCCAGGCATTTAAAACTCCATTTCTGAATTATGGGTGAGAGATGATAACAGTGAAAATCTGAATTTAGATGGAAAGAGGACGGTAGAGCTCTTAGAAAATATATTTACACCACTTATATTCCTGTTGTTGTTGAGGAGAAAGGTTTGGTCCAACTCTGGTGAGTGAAACTCGTTTCAGAACAACTCAAAGGGATCAAAACCTCCACAAAAACCAGCACCAAACTCCAAATAATGTGACTTTTCCTCATTCGAGGGAAGCAAAAACCTCCATATTCAAATGTGTACCAACTGTACGAAAAGCAGGAATAAACCAGTGAAAAACAGGCTCTTCAACCCTCAACCAAATTCTTTTCCAGGAGAAAAAAAAAATAAAAATGAAAAGATACAGAAAAATCTCCCGAAACGGAGACGAGCACTGAAATGGGGAAAGGAAAACACAAAAACAACCCCAAAACCCCAAAAGACAAATCTTTACAAAAGGCTTCTCCTCTTGTAAGCCTGAGGCAAAACCCTTTTTTTGGATAATAAAAGAGGGAGCTCAATGATTCCTCTTTGCTCTCTGAGAAGCTGCAGAGCTCCTGAAATTCGGCAGCGCTCCCGCTCTTGGCATAAAATCAGGGAATTGTGCAATGGGTTGGGTGGGAAGGGACCTTAAAGCCCATCCAAGGGACCTTAAGTGCCACCTGGGACACCTTCCACTAGCCCAGGTTGAACCTAATGGTGGCAGAAACCTTGGTGGAAAACATATTTCTGTAATTATTTTCATTTTGATTAATAGACGTTAATTATGCAGCAAAACCCAGGACTTCACTTTAATTTAAAGAGTTGACTCTTCATAATTTGATCAAATCAAAATGAAAATTTGGGGATTTTTTCTTTCTTTTTGCCTTCTTGTAAAGCACTGAAATGATTCATCTGCTTGAGTTTCCAAATTCTGAATCTTTCTGTTTCTCTTCTCACGGGGTTATTTTTGGGCAGGATTGGAAGTAACTGAATTCTTTGGAATGGTTTGGGTTGGAAGGGACTTTGAAGATCATCAAGTTCCATCTACCTGAGATGGGCAGGGACACCTTCCACCAGCCCAGGTTGCTCCAACCTGGCCTTGGACACTTCCAGGGATCCAGGGGCAGCCACAGCTTCTCTGGGAATTCCATCCCAGCCCCTCCTCACCCTCCCAGTCAGCAATTCCTTCCCAATATCCCATCTAAACTAGTTTGAAACCATTCCCTGTGTCCTGTCCCTCCATCCCTTGTCCACAGTCTCTCTCCATCTTTCCTGTAGATCCTTCAGGTCCTGGAAGACCATAATTTGTCACTCCAAAGCTTCTCCTCTCCAGGCTGAACAATCCCAGCTCTCCCAGCCTTTCCTCCCAGCAGAGCTGCTCCATCCTCTGATCATCTCCATGGACTCCTCTGGACCCATCCCAGCAGATCTGTGTCCTTAGATATGTTCAGATCTCCATCGATCTCCACACCAGCTTCTCTGGGAATTCCAGTCCAGCCCCTCCCCCCCCTCCCAGTCATCAATTCCTTCCCAATCTCCCATCTCTCCCTGCCCTCTGGCAGTGGGAAGCCATTCCCTGTGTCCTGTCCCTCCATGCCTTGTCCCCAGTCCCTCTCCAGCTCTCCTGGAGCCCCTTTAGGCCCTGCAAGGGGCTCTCAGCTCTCCCTGGAGCCTTCTCTCCTCCAGGGGAACCCCCCCAGCTCTCCCAGCCATTCCCACATCCAATCTGGGCATTTTCCCATTCCCTCCTGGATGATGTGCCC
This sequence comes from Corapipo altera, assembly GCF_003945725.1. Lineage (NCBI taxonomy): Eukaryota > Metazoa > Chordata > Aves > Passeriformes > Pipridae > Corapipo > Corapipo altera. The sequence continues at coordinate 117,696 of NW_020885097.1, forward strand.
ACACAGAGCTGGGAAGCTCTTCCAGCCCAAACTGCTCAGCAGCCTCAGATCAGTTTGGGGGACACCATTCCCTGCTCTCCAGCTTCCCAAACATTTCCTCTGCTGCCACCTTGGATCTCCTCGGGCCACAAATCCCTGTGATCCAACTGTCCAGCCAAAGAATTAGCTGGGATATAGGGAAGGAATTCCTGTCTGGGAGGGTGGGGAGGCCCTGGAATAGAATTCCCAGAGAAGCTGTGGCTGCCCCTGGATCCCTGGAAGTATCCAAGGAAAGGTTGGAGCAACCTGGGCTGGTGGAAGGTGTCCCTGCCCATGGTAGGGGGTGGCACTGGATGATCTTTAAGGTCCCTTCCCACCCAACCCATTGCACAATTCCCTGATTTTATGCCAAGAGCGGGAGCGCTGCTGAATTTCAGGAGCTCTGCAGCTTCTCAGAGAGCAAAGAGGAATCATTGAGCTCCCTCTTTTATTATCCAAAAAGGGTTTTGCCTCAGGCTTACACGAGGAGAAGCCTTTTGTAAAGATTTGTCTTTGGGGGTTTTGGGGTTGTTTTTGTGTTTTTCTTTCCCCATTTCAGCGCTCGTCTCCGTTTCGGGAGATTTTTCTGTATCTTTTCATTTTTATTTTTTTTCCTCCTGGAAAAGAATTTGGCTGAGAGTTGAAGAGCCTGTTTTTCACTGGTTTATTCCTGCTTTTCATACAGTTGGTACACATTTGAATACGGATCCCTGGATCCCTGGAAGTGTCCAAGGCCAGGCCGGAGCAACCTGGAATGGTGGGTGGTGTCCCTGCCCGTGGGAAAGAGTTGGAATTAGAGGACTTTTAAATTTCCTTCCAACTCAACCCATTCTGGGATCAATCTGGGGACCAATGGAGACAAATCCTCACACACCCCAAGTTCTCTGAGCCTTGTGCAGCTCCAGGGCATTCCCAAGCCTTGGTTCTTCCCATCCTGCCCATCCTGACCTGTCCTGGAGGCATAAATTCAGGGAATTATGGAATGAGTTGGGCTGGAAGGGACCTCAAAGCCCATCCAGTGCCACTCCCTGCCATGGGCAGGGACACCTTCCACTAGCCCAGGTGGCTCCAACCTGGCCTTGGACGCTTTCAGTGAACCCCAAACACAGCCTTTTTCCAGGTTTTCACATTCCAAATGCCCAAATTCCACCTCAGAGAAGAAATAATGATAAACCCTCTAACGAACCTGCATTTCTCTCCTGCTGCAAAATTGAAATTATCGATATTGGGAAGCTTTGAAACTCTTTCCGTCTGTAAAATATCTCCTTTTAAACTGTCTTTTTTATACTGTATCATGTAAAAAACAAAGTGAGGAAAGATGAATACATTTGCTTTCTTTTCATGCCAATATTTTATTGCTCTTTTTTTTTTTTAATTTTCCTCTTTTCCCCTTTAAGTTTGCATTCATTATTTCTGCTCCCTCGTGCAGTCCCGTGAAGGAGGATTTCAGCACATCACTGATGCTCTGATGAATGAAAGCTCCCAAAAAAAACCCAAAAAAAGGAGCTCAGAAAACATATCAGTGAATGTTGGGAGATCCCAGAGATGGGAATTAAAAATGTCAGAGCAATAAAGACTCGACTTGGCGTGGCAAACACGAAATAATGAAGCAGCTCAACTGGATTTTCGAGATCTGAATTACATCTTCATTGCTGGGGCCAGACAGAAACATCTGCAAAGAAAACATGTGCCAGAAATTGGGGGGGATTAAGGACAAAGAGACAAAAAATTAAGGAATAAAAGAGTGGTGAGGATGAAAGTTCACTTCCAAACCATTCCAGTAGCAACAATAAAATGGGATATTACAGAAGCTGTACCTCTGATTTAAAATCTGTGACTTTTCCCCATTCAAGGGAAGCAAAAACCTCCATATTCAAATGTGTACCAACTGGATGAAAATCAGGAATAAACCAGTGAAAAACAGGCTCTTCAACCCTCAGCCAAATTCTTTTCCAGGAGAAAAAAAGAAGAAAAAAGATGAAAAGTTATAGAAAATGTCCTGAGAGACGGGAAAGCTAAGAAGAGACTTCTTTAATGCTCTCCTGCAAGGGAAACTGGAAAATATAGGATGCTGGAAGGCTGAAAGGTGGGAATTCTTTAAGGAGGTTCTTTAGGACTCTCCAGAAAGCCCCAACTTCGCTTTTACCACCAATGTTTGATGTACAAACACCCCATAAAATGCTATAAATCCTCTCTGTGGATTTATACATTAATTCCTCCAGGAGAAGGAGGGCAAAGAACCCATGTTTAAATATTTTTCCATATAAAATTCCCCACATTTTTTCCCTTCCTGGTGGCAGGCAGAGCTGACCACAAACCAGCAACGTGGTGTGAGGGAGTCAGAGGGTCCTTATCCCTCAAAAAGAGCATGGAATTATCTCACTGGGACAAAAACAGCCCTCCAGGAGAAAACAGTACCTCCTGCTCATCCCAGCCAGTCCAAATCCAGTTTTTTAGGATTGCACTGAACTGGGAAAGGCTGAGAAGGACATGGAGCAACGGGAGAAGCAGTGGGAAGGTCCAGGTAATTCATCCCTTCATTCCCGGTGTTGTATCTTTGTTATCCCATCAATTCTGCTCTGCAGGAAGGACCTGGAGCTGCTGAAGAGAGTCCAGAGGAGACCCAGGAGATGCTCCAAGGGCTGGAACCCCTCTGGAGCCAGGCTGGGAGAGCTGGGGGGTTTCCCCTGGAGAAGAGAAGGCTCCAGGGAGAGCTGAGAGCCCCTGGCAGGGACTAAAGGGGCTCCAGGAGAGCTGGAGAGGGACTGGGGACAAGGGATGGAGGGACAGGACACAGGGAATGGCTTCCCACTGCCAGAGGGCAGGGAGAGATGGGAGATTGGGAAGGAATTCCTGGCTGGGAGGGTGGGGAGGCCCTGGAAAAGAATTCCCAGAAAGCTGTGGCTGCTCTTGGATCCCTGGAAGTGTCCAAGGCCAGGTTGGGATCCCTGATCTAGTGGGAGGTGTCCTTGCCCATGGCAGGGGTGGGATGAGGTACCTTTAAGGTCTCTTCCAACCCAAACCAGTTTGGGATTCCAAGATTTCAACCTGGATGTGAAAGAATTAAGGAAACTCCACAGGAGGTGAACCAAGACATAATAAAACAACTCCACAAATATTCCACAGAATCTCCAGGGACATGAATATTCCACATCAGCTCCAGGGACATCAACAGGGATTTGGGAGGAAGATCTTGGGGCTGCAGGAGCCTTTTTCCACCTAGAGCTGGAGTTGGGTTACAGGAGACTGGAATTGTTCCAGGGAATATTCCCAGCACGGGATAAACTCACTCCTGTGACCCAACTGCCTCCCCCTCGCCCCTAAAGCTGCTGCAATAGAAAAGCAGCCAAAATCCAGGGATATTTCCTGGAAATGGAGCTGCAAACTGAGATTTAAGTGGAACTCTGAGCAAAAGGAATGGTTGTTCTCCCATAAATCCCAGACCAACCTTTTAACCCTGGAATGAGAGATTTTCTCTGGGTCTCCTTTCTACCATCCAATAAAAATATATAATAAATAAAATAAAAATCTTCAGCTTCTCTGTTTGCTAAATCTGTTGGATAAAACTTTTTCTCTCCCTGACTTCCACATTATAATCAGAATTCTTTTGACATCAACCTGACCTTTTGCCCCACCTTCTTCTCCTCCAGCTGTGCAACCTGTGTCCATAAGGAGAAGGGAAAGCAAGAGGAATACAAAAATACATTTTCAGTGAAAGAATTAAGACTTTTTTTCCCTAAAACATGCTAAATTCTCCTCTGGGAAGGAGCAGCAAAAGCTTTCTTGCAGAAAATCTGCTTCTTTAAATGAAAATACTTCGTTTCTACCTTATTTTCCTTCCTTGTAAAAGGAGAAAGTGTCCTCCAGAAGCCAAGGAAAAAAAAATTTCCTGGCAGTAAAGAATAAAAGGTTCTTTCTTTCAAAGAAGAAAGATGAGATGGACTTTTAAAGAGACACTTCCAGAGAAAAGAAACAAAGAGTTCAAGGCTGGGATGAATTTCTGAAGAAGTTTCTTCTCCTGGTGGCTCAGCAAGGATGGAACCCTCCCTCCTGGGAATACGATTCCAAGGGAAATGAGGGTGTTTGTTTGGACCTGATGTGAGAAATGAGGATTGTCAGGCAGAGCTGGGAGAGCAGAACGTGTTTGAGACACGGGAAATAAAGGACAGAAAGTTGTCTGCTAAAAAAAAAAATCATCCCTAATTTAAGATCTTTCCAGAAGAAACTAGAAAAGGAAACCGAGGAGATGAGGAGAAGAGTTCCAAGGGATGGAGGGACAGGACACAGGGAATGGCTTTGAGCTGGAAAAGGGGAGATTCAGGTGGGATATTGGGAAGGAATTCCTGGCTGGGAGGGTGGGGAGGCCCTGGAAAAAAATTCCCAGAGAAGCTGTGGCTTGCCCTGGATCCCTGGAAGTGTCCAAGGCCAGGTTGGAGCAACCTGGGATGGTGGAAGGTGTCCCTGTTGGAACCAGATGATCTTTAAGGTCCCTCCTAACCCAACCATGAATTTAGAATTCTGGGAACAGCTCTGCTCTGGAGGAGATTCAGAAGGAATTTGCAGCCACTCCTGGCCTGGAGATTTGCAATTCTAATGTCCCACAATTAGCTCAGGAGGCAGAATTCCTGCTATGGATCCAGGGAGAGCTGAGAGCCCCTTCCAGGGCTTAAAGGGGCTCCAGGAGAGCTGGAGAGGGACTGGGGACAAGGGATGGAGGGACAGGACACAGGGAATGGCTTTGAGCTGGAAAAGTGTAGATTTAGGTGGGATCTTGGGAAGGAATTCTTGTCTGTGAGGGTGGGGAGGCCCTGGAAAAAAATTCCCAGAGAAGCTGTGGCTGCCCCTGGATCCCTGGAAGTGTCCAAGGAAAGGTTGGAGCAACCTGGGCTGGTGGAAGGTGTCCCTGCCCAGGGCAGGGGTGGCACTGGATGGGCTTTAAGGTCCCTTCCCACCCAAACCACTCCCTGATTCCATGAGAATCTTCCTGGATTCCACAAGAATCTTCCTGGATTCCATAAGAATCTTTCCAAGAGCAGCTGTGGATGGAACAGGAACTTTGGCAACACCAAACCACCTTTTATATTCCTTCTCTCCACAGTTCCCACCTTCAGCTATTTCAACACCAACCCCCAGATTTTCCCAGGTTTGTGTCAGCTCTGGAACTGCTCAAGGATCCGAGGAATTTGCAGCCTGGCTTAGCACGACCCAGGAGAGCTTTTGATGGAGTTGGTGCAGCACCACCTCCCTCACATTCCAAAATTCCAGCAGAATTCCCTCTGCCCCTCCAAGCGCCGCTAAAACCAGCGGCAGGACGAAATGGAGCTGGATGGGAATGTTGCTCCTGGAGGATTTTCCTGGAGCTCTCAGATTTACTCATCTCTCAGGGAATGTGAAAAACCTCAACCACTCATTTCTGAAATCCCAGAATATCCTCAGCTGGAAAGGACCCCCAAGGATTCTTCCCAAATTGCTTTTTTTTCCCCCTCATCAGTCCAGTTGAGAATTCCCAAAATGATTGTATGTGTTTAGTTTAATCCTTTCCTGTGCTCCTTACCCATAAATGTGAGTTTATTTAACTTCTTAGAGCAGAAAAAAACACAAGTAACAGACAAATCAGGCTAAATCCAGGTAGTTTTAGGGAAGTGGTTAATCAGAATTAGGGGGTGCATGAAAATAATACCAAATTAAACTTGCAGAGCTGAAGGAATAAGATGCATCTGTCTATGATATAATTCACTTCCAGGCTTTCCTGGGACACCTCCAGGGCTGGGCACTCCAAACCTCCCTGGGCAGCCCCTGACAAGGCCTCACCACCTTTTCCATGAGAAAATTCCTCCTGATATCCCACCTGAGCCTCCCCTGGCCCAGCTAGAGGCCGTTCCCTCTGCTTCTCCTCAATACTCCATATTTTTCACCACAATCCCAATATTCCACATTTTTCACTGCAATCCCAGTACTTCATATTTTCCACTGCAATCACAACACTCCATATTTTTCACTGCAATCCTAATACTCCACAATTTTAATTATGATCCCAATACTCCATATTTTTTACTGCAATCCAACACACCATATTTTTCACTGCAATCCCAATACTCCATATTTTTCACCACAATCCCAATATTCCATATTTTTCACTGCAATCCAAATACTTCCTATTTTTACTGACATACCAGTACTCCATATTTTTCACCACAATCCAGATTCTTCATAATTTTCACCACAATCCCAGTACTTCCTATTTTCACTGCAATCTCAATCTACAATATTTTTCACTTCAATCCCAATATTCCATATTTTTCACTGCTATCTCAATACTCATCATTTTCCACTGCACTCCCAGTACTCCATATTTGTCATCACAATCCCATTACTCTATATTTTTTACTCCAATTCCAATCCTCCATATTTTTCCTTCAATCCCAATACTCCACATTTTTCACTGTGATCCCAACACTCCATATTTTTCAACACAATCCCAATATTTCATATTTTTCACTGCAATCCCAATACTTTACATTTTCACTGCAATCCCAATATTCCATGTTTTTCACTGCAATCCAAATACTTCCTATTTTTTACTGCAATCCCAATACTCCATATTTTTCACTGCAATCCAACACTCCACATTTTTCACCACAATCCAAATGCTCCACATTTTCACTGCAATCCAAACATTCCATATTTCTCACTGCAACCCAATTCCTCATATTTTCACCACAATCCCAATCCTCCACATTTTTCACTGTGATCCCAATACCCCATATTTTTCACTACAATCCAAAGATTCCACATTTTCCACCATAATCCCAATACTCCACATTTTTCACTGCAACCCAATAACTCATATTTTTCAACATAGTCCCAATACTCCATATTTTTCACCACAATCCCAACACTCCATATTCTTGACTGTGATCCCAATATTCCATATTTTCCACTATGATCCCAATAGTCCATATTTTTCATCACAATCCCAATATTCCATATTTTTCACTGAAACCCAATCTCTCATATTTTTCACTCCAATCC
>NW_020885097.1:124755-126142 GCF_003945725.1 Corapipo altera
CCAATACTCCACATTTTTCACTGCAACCCAATAACTCATATTTTTCACCACCGTCCCAATACTCCATATTTTTCAACGCAATCCCAATACTTCCTACTTTTCACCACAATCTATATTTTCCACTATGATCCCAATATTCCATACTTTCCGCTGTGATCCCAATCCTCCACGTTTTTCACCACAACCCAACATTGCATCGGCAAATCTTCCTCCGACTTCCAAGCAGGTTGAGTCGCACCCGAGTTTCATTTGTCTTATCGATATATTGCGATTTATTGTGATTTATTTAAAGCCACTTCCCTGCAGGAGCAGCCTCGTGGAACTCCCCAAGCCTTCCCATCACAAATATCCCCAAAAAACGCCGAGAATCCACCCTAAAACCGCCCAAAACTGGACTCCTCCAGAGCAGCTCGAACTGGGACACCAACACTGGGACACCAACACCGGGACACCAGAAGTTGAGCAAAACACCAAATAACCCAAGGAATGGAGAATTCCCAAGTTTTACTCACAGTAGACGTCCACCCGGATGGATTTGATGGCGGGAGAGCCGAGGCCGTTCTCGGCCTTGCAGTAGTACCGTCCCCCCTGGTGCCTCTGGATGTTGGAGATCCGAAGGGTCTCGTTGAACACGCTCGAGTCTTGGAATCTGTCCGAGGCACTTCCCGCTGTTTTCGTCCACCTGATCTGAGCAAAGCACCGGAAAAGAGCGTTACCCGAGGGCTGGAGGAGGGAGGAGGGGGCAGATCTCTGGGATTTCTCCGACCAAACCGGTGGAGCGCTCGGGGGAACTTCTCCAGAGCTTAAGAGCTCACACAAATAATATATGAAAATATCTATTATATACATATGTATAAATATATGAATATATAAAAACAAATATTATATACGTATATACACATAAATATATTTTTATATAAATATATATATAAATACATTAATAAATATTTATATATATCTTCCCTGCAATCGCACCACTCCATATTTTTCACCACAATCCCAATATTCCATATTTTCCCTGCAATCCCAATACTCTACATTTTTCACTCCAATCCCAATACTCCATATTTTTCACCACAACCCAACATTCCATATTTTTCACTGTGATATATATATAAAAATATATAAATATAGAAATATTTATATATAAATAAATACATATATATATTTTCCCTGCAATCCCACCACTCCATATTTTTCGCCACAATCCCAATAGTCCATGTTTTTCAACACAACCCCAATGCTTCCTACTTTTCACTGCAATCCCAATACTCCATATTTTTCACTCTAATCCAAACACTCCATATTTTTCACTCCAATCCCAACGCTCCGTATTTTCCACCACAATCCCAAAACTCCATATTTTTTGCCACAATCCCAAACCCCA
>NW_020885097.1:126152-128047 GCF_003945725.1 Corapipo altera
AATGCTCCACATTTTTCACTCCAATCCCAATACTCCATATTTTTCACTGTGATATATATGTATATAAACCTGGGCCAGGGCCTCTCCACTCTCCCAGCCAGGAATTCCTTCCTTAAAAACCGGGAATTCTGTCATTACTGGAAGAGATTTTGCTGCAGGCCATTGATAGGCAACAGTGGGACGAAAACATCACTTCCTATTTATTTCACGTGGTAACACCTGAAATATTGGGCTTGAAAACAGAATTCCCAGAGAAGCTGTGGCTGCCCCTGGATCCCTGGAAGTGTCCAAGACCAGGTTGGAGCAACCTGGGACAGTGGAAGGTGTCCCTGCCCATGGCAGGGGTGGAATGGGATGATCTTTAAGATCCCTTCCAACCCAAACCATTCTGGGATTCCATGATTTCTTCACATCCTTTACATCTTCTCTATTAAAGCCAAACAGACTTTCGATATGATTTCAAGTCCCAGAATTACTGGTGAAGGAATTCCTGGTTGGACAATCCTCAGAGCCACAGCTTTCCAGCCCTGGGATGAGGGAATATCCATGATATGGATATTCCCATTAATGGGAATCCATCAAGGGCTGGAGCCCCTCTGCTCTGGAGCCAGGCTGGGAGAGCTGGGGGGGTTCCCCTGGAGAAGAGAAGGCTCCAGGGAGAGCTGAGAGCCCCTTGCAGGGCCTAAAGGGGCTCCAGGAGAGCTGGAGAGGGACTGGGGACAAGGCATGGAGGGACAGGACACAGGGAATGGCTTCCCACTGCCACAGGGACAACTGGTGTCCTGCTGATCCCACACCCCCTCACACTTGAGCAGCCTGGCAGGGAAAAGCACAATTTTTTTCCCTCCTCTAACTACAGGCAGCCAATGACAGGAACTGTGAACAGGCAGGACGTGAGAATCCTGAGTCTGTGCCAGAGATCACAAAGAAATTGCTATTTTCCAGCTTATTGCTGTAACACATCGGGGGGGAAAAAAAACCAAAATAACTTCCTTTTATTCTCCAACAGAGGAAAAATTGTGGTTATTAATTAAAGAGAAAAAGCAGCATTAACACCACGAAGCTACAAGTAAACAAGTCCTGCAGGAGAATCTGGGGGTGACTCTAAAATAGGAAGTTAAAATAAATTTCTAGGGTCAAGAGGAATAAAGGGCTCAACATGTGATAACAGGAGAAAAATTGGATCTAAACTGACACAATTCCTTCACTTCTGAGCTTCCTGAACTTCTGCAGGATGGATGATTTATACCCATGTGTTTACCAGGCCATGGAATCCTGGAATGGTTTGGGTGGGAAGGGACCTTAAAGCCCATCCATTGCCACCAAAAAAGTTGATTTTTGATGTATAAAAGAGGAAATTAAACAAATCAGGAATTTCACATTGTCTCCACCCCGAATTCAATTTAATCTGCCCCTACATTAAAAATCTAAAGTCAAAAGTCTGGGTCTAAAATCTTGCTGGAACCCCAAGAAGGTGTGGAAGAGCTAAGGATGAAGAAAAGCGCCAGGACTCATCAAAATAACAGAAATATAGAATAGAATTCAAGGGATCAGCTCAGCAAACGTGGGATGTTGAAGGGATGGAAATGTGAGGAGGTGTAAACTCCAGTTTGACCCTAGAAACCATTTATTAGCCCAAGTTTTGCTGGTACGACCTTTCAAAAGCCACTTTTATCCAAATTTGGGGATGTCACCAACCCCTGGAACCCAGAAGTGATTCCTGCACCCAGTTTGGGGTGGGATGTTGAAGGGATGGAGATGTGAGGAGGTGTAAACCCCAATTTGACCCTAAAAACCAAATTTTGCTGGTACAACCTTTCAAAACTCACTTTTACCCAAATTTGGGGGTGTCACCAACCCCTGGAACCCAGAAGTGACGCCTTCACCCAGTTTGG
>NW_020885097.1:128057-133623 GCF_003945725.1 Corapipo altera
TTACCCAAATTTGGGGATGTCACCAACCCCTAGAACCCAGAAGTGATTCCTGCACCCAGTTTGGGGTGGGATGTTGAAGAGATGGAGATGTGAGGAGGTGTAACCCCCAATTTGACCCTAAAAACCATTGATCAGCCCAAGTTTTGCTGGTACAACCTTTCAAAACCACTTTTACCCAAATTTGGGGGTGTCACCAACCCTTGGAACCCAGACGTGATGCCTTCCCCCCGTTTGGGGTGTTGGAGGTGGATGGAGATCTGAGGAGGTGTAAACTCCAAACTGACCCTAAAAACCATTTATTAGCCCAAATTTTGCTGGCACAACCTTTCCAAACCCACTTTTACCCAAATTTGGGGGTGTCACCAACCCCTGGAACCCAGAGGTGATGCCTGCACCCAGTTTGGGGTGTGGTGCTGGAGGAGGACAGAGATCTGAGGATCACGAGCAGCAGTGGGAAAGCAGAAGCCACCAGTTCCCACAACAACTCGTCTCCCTGAGGAGCAAAAAAAAAAAGGCCTAAAACCGTGTTTCTGTCATTAAACTCAGCCTGGAGTCTAAACAGAGAGAGGCAAAAGCGACTGTTGAATGGGGATTTCCTGCTTGAAATTCGCTCTTCACAACAAAATCGCAGTTCAAAGTGACAAAGCCATTGTGAAACCCAGGCAGGTTAAATTGAGGTTTTTTTTTTCTCCTCTCATAACAATTTTTCCAGGTATTTTCTGCTTCTCATTGTCTCTGTCTCTTCCCATTTCACTCTCCCGTGGGAGAAACAAGAGTACTGAGGAGAAATATCTTCATAAAACACGCCCAAAATGCTGTCAGGGGGTGACACCAACTCAGCTGATCGAGGCAGAAGGAAATGTTTCTCCTCAAGTGTTTTAGGAACACCAGGCCTGGCTACACTTCCTGCTACAAAATCCTTAGGGGAGGGATTTTTGGGGGCAGAAATGCAGATTTTAGGCTGAGTGACGAGTGTCATAAATAAAGGTGGTTGTGAGTGAGGGAACAAAAAGCAGCAAGAGCTGGAAATGGAACTGCAAAAGGAATGGATTTCTGGGGTGGAGCAAGATCAGAAAGGAAACTAAACTTATTTTCCTTCTGCGTGAAAAGTGAAAAAAAAACCCAACAGTTTGGGTTGTAAAAGGTGGTTGTGCCTCGTCCAATCAGGGAATCATTTAGGTTGGAAAAGCCCTCGGAGATCATCGAGTCCAACCCAGCACTGCCAAAGGCCACCACTGCCCCGTGTCCCCAAGTGCCACATCCACAGGGCTTTGAAGTCCCTTAAGGGATGGGGACTCCACCCTGTGCCAGGGCTGGACAACCCTTTCCATGGAGATATTTTACCTGATATCCAACCTAAACCTCCCAAAATCAGTGAGTCCCTGAGGCTGGAAAAGCCCTCCCAGCCCATGGATCCCCCCTGTGCCCGATGCCCACCTTGTCCCCCAGCCCAGAGCACTGAGTGCCACGGCCAGGCCTTCCTGGGACACCTCCAGGGCTGGGCACTCCAAACCTCCCTGGGCAGCCCCTGACAAGGCCTCACCACCCTTTCCAGGGAGAAATTCCTCCTCCTGTCCCACCTGAGCCTCCCCTGGCCCAGCTGGAGGCCGTTCCCTCTCCTCCTGTCCCTTGTTCCCTGGGAGCAGAGCCCGACCCCCCTTGGGTCCCCCCTCCTGTCAGGGGGTTGCAGAGCCAGAAGGTCCCCCCTGAGCCTCCTTTGCTCCAGGCTGAGCCCCCACAGCTCCCTCAGCTGCTCCTGCTGCTCCAGCCCCTTCCCAGCTCCCTTCCCTTCCCTGCACACGCTCCAGTCCCTCAGTGTCTTTCTTTGAGAGGGTCCCAAAACTACCCAAGCACAGTCTCCAGAGACTCCAGTGCCAAGTTTCACCCATTCCTAATTCTTTGCTCCACCAGGAGCACACCCAGCACCGCCATCTTCCTCCAGCCTCTCCCAGTCTTCCCACCCTCACTGTGCCCTCCTGCACTAACCCAATTTTTGGCTTCACCAAATAAAATCCACCATCAGAAAACCCTAGTTTTTTAAAGGGCTCTTTTCTCACCCCCTCGTCCTCTGCAAACACCCCCAGGATTATTGATTTCCTGCCCTGCAGCAGCACCTCTTTGCTTAAACCTGCTCCCATTTTAAAAACTTCATAAAACATAATCCACAAAAATCATGTTGTCCTTTCTCCTCTGAGAGCAGAGCTGGTGCCTGGAGAGGATTTGGGGAAAATCCCTAAATATTGGGAACTGAGGGTCATTTATGTTCCCATCAGACCTTAGTGGTGTTTCCACCAGCACCTCCCTCTGGGATTGAAGATGATCCCCCACTTCTTTCCAAATTAAACCCTAAATCTCAGTGATCCAACAACACCAGCTCTGCTTCCTCTTCCTTCCCCAGGAACAAACAATCCCACACCTGGAATTTCACCCAACACTCTCATTGAGCCCAAAAGGAGGGTGAGACCTTATTGATGTTTCCACCAGCACCTCCCTCTGAGATTGGAGGTGAACCCCCACCTCATTCCCAGGCATTTCTCCAAATTAAACCCTAAATCCAATTACATCAGCTGACTTCCTCTTCCTTCCCCAGGAACCAACACTCGCACACCTGGAATTCCACCCAACATTCCCACTGAGCCCAAAACCAGAGTGAGACCTTATTGACATTTCCATCAGCACATCCCTCTGAGACTGAACCCCCACCTCATTTCCAGCTGTCTTTCCAAATCATCCTTCACACACCTCCAACTGCAGTTGGTGCATGGAGAGAATCTAGGAAAATCCCTAAATATTGAGAAATGATGGGCACCAAGCTCTGCTTTTATGTTCCCATTGGTGTTTCCACCAGCACCTCCCTCTGGGATTGAAGATGATCCCCCTCATTTCTTTCCAAATTAAACCCTAAATCTCAGTGATCCAATAGCAGCTCTGCTTCATCTTCCTTCCACAGGAATGAACATGGAATTCCACCCAACACTCTCCCTGAGCCCAAACTGAGGGTGAGACTTTAGTGGTGTTTCCACCAGCACCTCCCTCTGGGATTGAAGATGAACCCGCATTTTTTCCACATTAAACCCTAAATCTCAGTCATCCATCAACACCAGCTCTGCTTCATCTTCTTTCCATGTGGAATTCCATCCAACACTCCCATTGAGCCCAAACTGAGAGTGAGACCCCAGTGGTGTTTCCACCAGCACCTCCCTCAGAGATTGGAGGTGAACCTCAACCTCATTCCCAGGCATTTCTTCAAATTAAACCCTAAATCCAATAACATCAGCTGACTTCCTTCCCCAGGAACCAACGCTCACACACCTGGAATTCCACAGGAACTAGCATGGAATTCCACCCAATGCTCTCACTGAGCCCAAAATGAGGGTGAGACTTTACTGGCATTTCTACCAGCACCTCCCTCTGGGACTGAAGATGAACCCCAATTATTTCCTACACTAAACCCTAAATCTCAGTGATCCAATAAATCAGCTCTGCTTCATCTTCCTTCCACAGGAACCAGTGTGGAATTCCACCCAACACTCCCACTGAGCCCAAAATGAGGGTGAGACCTCAGTGGTGTTTCCACCAGCACCTCCCTCTGGGATTGGAGGTGAACCTCCACCTCATTCCCAGGCATTTCTCCCAATTAAACCCTAAATCTCAGTGATTCAATAAATCAGCTCTGCTTCATCTTCCTTCCCCAGGAACCAGCTCTCACACACGGAATTCCACCCAACACTGAGCCCAAAATGAGGGTGAGAGCCTGAGACTGAACTTGTTTGAGCTGTGGTGACAAAGAAAGAAGGTGACATTTGGTTTCCTTTGGAAGGTGGGAGAACTGGGAAGGGGGAGAGCAGGGGAAAAAAAAGGGAGAAGAGAGGAAATCTTGATGAGGGGGAGTTGGCAGCTCAGCTGAGGATAAAAAACAGCAACGAGGGCCCAGGCAAGAGCAGCAGCTGCTGAGAACGAGGCACAGGCACTCCATCAAAGCCAGGATTCCTTGGAAAAGGTTTCTTATAAAATCAAAAATCAAAGCAACTGACTGGAATTATCACCCAGCAGGATTTATGTGTTTGGTTTTTCTTGCAAAAGAAAAAATTGCAAAGTGAGATTGTGTTTGTGGTGGTCACGGATCGGTGATGAACACGACAACCTGAAGTTCAAGGCCCTGAATTCCTTCCAAAAAAAAAGAGAATATTCCTTTGTGGGAATTAAATCCGTCCATATCTGGTTACCACAGTCGTCAGATACAACCTTTTCATCAGGCAATTCCAAAATATCAGAGGCTGGAAGAGTGAGCAAATCCTGACTCTACACTCCAGGTGCTGGCTGGGAGACAGGATGAGCGACTCCTGGGCTCAGTCAGGATGGAAATTCCCAGGTTTTTGCTTCAAAATGCAATTCCAGACGCCAAAACCACCTCTGTTGCTGTGTTGTTTGTTTTTTTTTTTTTTACTCTGTAAACTTATTTTCCCCTTTCAGAGGATGAAGAATTGGCCAAGTCTCCTTCGAGCAGTGAAAAGGTTTAAAACAATATTAAACAACCTTGGGAAAGGACCAAATCTCTCCTGGCCTGCACCTGGAACAGTTTAAAAAGGTTCTGGCAATTCCTTCAGCCAGGGCAAAGAAATTGGGCAGGTGTTTGGATCCCACTGACTCTGAGATGGCAGCTTGGTTCCAATTCAGAGCCCAACAAGAAGGAAAAACTCTGCAAACTCCAGGGATCACAAATAGCATCATTCATGTCTTGTTGAGCTCTCCTGGCACACCTTTAAATGACTCCCACGAGTGCCAAGGAACAGGATCTGGGAACGGTTCCCGCAGATCAAGAGGAATGCAAACAGACAAGGAGGGGGAAAAAAAAAGAACCTGGTTGAGCTTGCAGCTAGAAATAAAACCAGGATTAAGGGAGGGATTAAGGACCTGTGAAGCCAAGGCTGAGGAAACCGTGGAAATGGAGCAACAAAGAACTGAGGTGATTTCCAAAGGGAAGCAAAGAGAGCTGGAAGGCAGGGAATATTTAAAACTGGGCAGAGGGCAGGGTTAGATGGGATATTGGGAAGGAATTCCTGGGTGGGAGAGTGCAGAGGACCTGGCCCAGGTTGGACAGAGAAGCTGTGGTTGCCCCTGGATCCCTGGAAGTGTCCAAGACCAGGTTGGAGCAACCTGGGACAGTGGAAGGTGTCCCTGCCCATGGAAAGTGGTGGAATGGGATGATCTTTAAAGTCCCCTCCAACCCCAACCATTCTGGAATTCCATGATTTCTTCACATCCTTTACATCTTCTCTATTAAATCCAGACAGACTTTCCACAGGATTTCAAGTCCCAGAATTACTGGTGAAGGAATTCCTGGTTGGAGAGTCCTCAAAGCCACAGTTTTACAGCCCTGGAATGGGGGAATATCCATTATATGGGTATTCCCATTAATGGGAATCCATCAAGGGTGGAGCCCCTCTGCTCTAGAACCAGGCTGGAAGAGCTGGGGGGGTTCCCCTGGAGAAGGGAAGGCTACACCTGGCTCCCCCCTCCTGTCAGGGAGTTGCAGAGAGTGAGGAGGTCTCCCCTGAGCCTCCTC
>NW_020885097.1:138623-146693 GCF_003945725.1 Corapipo altera
GTGTTTCCTTCTTTCCCATCCCTCCATAACCACCAGCACGTTCTCCTTCAGCTCCCCAGCAGATCTGCAGAAGCTGCTGGTTTCCCAGGTTACCAAATCATCCCTTTGCTCATCAGATCCATCCTTTTTCAGCCATGAGACCTCCCAGTAACAGTCCTGGTTCCAAACCCACCCACCTCCCCGGGCTTGGGAGGCCAGAGCGTTCCCAGGGATTGGAGCTCCTGGAAAAACAGCTCCTCCTGCACCAGCCCAGAGCTGCTTCTCCAGCCTTCCACCCAACCCTCCAAGGGCCACCAGGAAGACAATTATGTTAACGAGGTAAATACCCAATTAAGGATAAAAAAAAACCCTCCTGCAAAATCAAGGGAAGTTGCACGACAGGCAAAGAAAGGAAAATCGCCATAAAAATTAAATAAAACCCTTTCAGGCTGAAAATTCCAGGAGCCACCAGGAAATGAGAGTGCTTTGGGAATGGTGGAGTTGGGAAGAGATTTGTCCAAGGAGTATAGAATGATGGGAATGGTTCGGGTTGGAGGGGACCTTAAAGGTCAATCCAGTGCCACTCCCCATCATGGGCTGCTTCTCCAGGAGGAGAATAAGGAAAATCAAAGGTGACAAAAGAAGGATAAAAGCCAAATTCAGCCATGAGACCTCCCAGCAACAGCCCTGGTTCCAAACCCACCCACCTCCCCGGGCTTGGGAGGCCGGAGCATTCCCAGGGATCGGAGCTCCTGGAAAAACAGCTCCTCCTGCACCAGCCCAGAGCTGCTTCTCCAGCCTTCCAGCCAACCCTCCAAGGGCCACCAGGAAAAGGGAAATCAAAGGTGACAAGAGAAAGATCAAACCCCAAAGAGTGCAGGGGATGGTTTGGGAGGGAAGGGGAACAAACACACACAAACCATTCCGAGGACAAGGACCAGGTTTCAGCCCAACCTGAGGCTGGTCCTGTTTCCCTTCCCAGAACGGGACAGTCCTGCTCTGGGGCCACAGGAAACTTTCCAGAGGGGAATTCCTGGCAGCTTTGCAGCTCCCCCAGGGCTCAGGAGGGTCAAAGCCCCCCAGGGGGGTTTGTAGCTCCCCAGGGCTCTCTCTGCTCTCCTTTGAGGGGATTGAGGCTTTGGCAAGTCTGGGTTCAATATTCCCAGCTCCAGAGTGGGACTCCAACACCCACCTGACTCGCCCTGGTGCTGCATTCCCATCTTGGGTTGAGGTGACCTCCTTCCCCCAGCACTTCCAAAGCCTTTCTGGAACCCTGCAAACACATTCCTGGTGGAGAGAGAGCAGCCACCTGGAGCCAGGAGAGCTGAGGAGGAGGGACTGGGCCAATCATTCCCAATAAAACCATGGAGGAGTTTAATTTCTTGATCAGCCTGAAATCATGGAATCACAGAATGGGTTGGAAGGAATTTAAAAGTCATCTAGTTCTAACTCTATTCCATGAGCAAGGACACCTTTCCCTAGATCAGGGATCCCAGCCTGGCCTTGGATGCTTCCAGGGATCCAGGGGCAGCCACAGCTTCTCTGGGAATTCTGTTCCAGCCCCTCCCCACCCTCCCAGCCAGGAATTCCTTCCTCATATCCAACCTACACTTATTCCCTGTCATTCCTAAGCCATTCCCTGTGTCCTGTCACTCTTGGAAAGCAACGAGACACCTCCACCAACAGACAGAGTTAAAATGTTTAAAACACCTTATAAAACACCTGCACTGTTTGAAATGTTCCACCCTCATCACTCCCTGTGATCAGTGGAGCCTCCTTTAATTCTGCAGATCTCCCCCTTATTAGGGTGTGCAAAGAAAGAATTAACATTTCCTGGCACTCCCCTCCCTTTAAAACCTAAAAAAACAACCCCAAAAAACCAAACCCCACCCCTTGTGCTGTTTGCTTTGATGGGCTGAGACACGAAAGGCTCCTCTGAGATAAATTTTCTCTTTTAATTGATAAGAATTCTTATGAATTCTTGTTTGTGGGGAGAGGGGGGGTCCCTCACACAGGAGCAGCTGTTTTTTCCCTGCCACGTCCCCGGTGCCATAATTGGAGCCTTGTTCAAGGCAAATTGATGCTGATTCCAGCTGACACTCCTCAGTTCAGGGGGAAGACTTTCCAAATGCTCACTGAACACCTGACAAAATCCAGCCTGACTCATGACTAAATTAGCCTGTATTTTAGGCTGGAAAAAAAAACCCCCTGCCTAAGTGTTTGACTCGATAAAGCTCACATTTAGCTCGGGAGGGTGTTTTCTATCCTCCTGCAGCACTAAAAAGCAAGCTGTGATTAAGCTTTACATGCTGGTTTTTTGCTGCTCTGAGCAGCTTTATTGGATGTTTTCTTCCCCCCAGAGCACCTGAATTCACCCCTCTGAGTGCTCTGCAGTGCTCCCAACCCTCCCCCTGCTCTGTCTGAGTGCTAAACGTGACAAAAGATCTGGGACAGGAATCAAATCACCCACGGTCGAAAGACAATGGGAGGAAAAGACTCCCGGAGTTTGCACCGGGATCTTTGGGAAGGACGTGCTCCAAGCCAGGATGCCAGCACTGCTTTGTGTGGAGAAGAGAACTTAAACCCTCAAAACTCCAATTAAGAGGACAACTGGTTTTTGCCAAACAATCTTCTACTAAAAAAATCTCTTCGTTAAACAATTGTTTTTTACTAAACAATTGTTGTCCTTATATTTGTTTTTCCTCCTCTTCTCCCGAACACTCCCACCAAGACCTCACGTTAAAACACAATATTGCTGATTTTAACACCAAACAATTGTTTTTTGCTGAACAATCATTGTCCTTATATTTGTTTTTCCTCCTCCCAAACACTCACACCAAGACCTCACATTAAAATACAATACTGCTGATTTTAACACCAAACCAGCCACCAAAAAATCAAAATCATCAACTTTTCAGCTGTTGTTGCTCTTTCTTCTGCAACCCCCCCCAATATCCAACCAAATCCTGGACAAATCATCCCCACGTGGATCCTGTTCCCTGGATCTCAACCACTTAAGGGAAGATGGAACCAACTGGTAGAGGCTCAGAGCACAGGGAAGGGATGTGGGCACAGGGAAGAGACTGGGCAGAGAGAAGGGATGGGGGGAAGAGGGAAGGGATTGTGGGCAGAGGGAAGGGATGTGGGCACAGGGAAGGGATGGGGGGCAGAGGGAAAGGACTGTGGGTAGAGGGAAGGGATTGTGGGCACAGGAAAGGGATGGTGGGCAGAGGGAAGGGGTGGGGGCAGAGGGAAGCTGTGGTGGGCACAGGGAAGCTCTGGTGGCCACAGGAAGTTCTGGTGGCCACAGGAAGCTCTGGTGGGCACAGGGAAGGGAGGGTGGGCACAGGAGAGGCATGGTGGCCACAGGAAGCTCTGGTGGGCACAGAGAAGCTGTGGTGAGCGTAAGGAAGGCGTGGTGGGCACAGGGAAGAGATGGTGGGCAGAAGGGAGTGTGATGGACACAGGGAAGGGGCAGAGGGAAGTGTGGTGGGTGCAGGGAAGTGTGGTGGGCACAAGGAATTGTTGAGCACAGGGAAGGTGTGGTGGGCACAGGGAAGCTCTGGTGGGCACAGGGAATGAATGTGGGCACAGGGAAGGGATGCAGGCAGAAGGAAGGGGTGGTGGGCACAGGGAAGGGATTGTGGGCAGAGAGAAGGGATGTGGGCACAGGGAAGTGTGGAGTACAAGGGAAAGGGGTGATGGGAAGAGGGATTTGGTGGGCAGAGGGAAGTATGGTGGGCACAGGGAAGCTCTGGTGGGCAGAGGGAAGGCGTGGTGGGCACAGGGAATTGTTTGAGCACAGGGAAGGCGTGGTGGGCACAGGGAAGGGATGTGGGCACAGGGAAGGGATGGTGGGCACAGGGAAGGGATGGTGGGCACAAGGAAGGGATGTGGGCAGAGGGAAGTGTGGTATAGTGGGCGGAGGGGAGAAGGGAGGGGGGAGGGGGGGGGCAGAGGGAAGGGGTGAGGGGCAGAGGGAAGGCATGGTGGGCACAGGGAAGGTGTGGTGGGCACAGGGAAGGTGTAGTGGGCACAGGGCAGGTGCGGGCTCACCTGTGGCCGGGGGTGGCCGGTGACCAGGCAGGTGAGCTCCAGGGTCTCTCCCTCGCGGATGGTGTAGACCCGCTCGGAGTATCGCTCCTCCTCGATGTTACAGGCCAGCCCCGAGTGCACGATCCTCACCGTGGGGGGGGGCTGGGGACACACACACAGGGAGAAGCCACATCAGCAACACTCCTCAACAACTCCGGGACCACCCCCGGACCACCCCCTGCACGGAGGGGCTGCACAGAACCCCAGACTCAACCAGCCTGGGAAAGACCTCTGAGGTCATCCAGTCCAACCCATGACACAACCTCGCTGTGTCACCTGGCCCATGGCACTGATGCCACATCCAGTCTGTCCTTAAACACCTCCAGGGATGGAAAACCCACCACTTCCCTGGGCAGCCCATTCCAATGGCTGAGCACCCTCTCTGCAAAGAAATTCTTCCCAATGTCCAACCTAAACCTCCCCTAGTGCAGCTCGAGGCTGGGCCCTCTTGTCCTGCTGCTGGTTCCTGGGAGAAGAGTCCGACCCCACCTCACCACAACTTCCTTTCCTCACACAGATCCCCCCCTGCTTCCTGAGCACGTACAGGGAATCCCAGGATTGGAGGATTGGAAGGGACCCCCAAGGCTCATCCAGTCCAACCCCTGGCCCTGCCCAGGACACCCCAACAATCCCACCCTGTCTCTCAGGGTGTTGTCCAAACCCTCCTGGAGCTCTGGCAGCCTTGGGGCTGTGCCCACTGCCCTGGGGAACCTGGGCAGTGCCAACCACCCTCTGGGGGAAGAACCTTTCCCTGAGATCCAACCTGACCCTGCCCTGTCCCAGCTCCAGCCATTCCCTGGGTCCTGTCCCTGGTCCCCCCAGAGCAGAGCTCAGTCCCTGCCCCTCCTCTGCCCCTCTCCAGGAATTTGGAACTGCCATGAGCTCTCCCCTCAGTCCCTGTGCCCTCAGCTGCTCCTCAGCCAGGAGACTCCATGACCTCAGCCCAAAAATCCTGTCTGAAGGCTTCTCATGACCTTCCCCTCGAGGCCCTTCACCCTCATCTTCGTCGCCCTCCTTTGGATGCTCTTTAATGACTTAAATCTTTCCATGCTCTCCATTAATCCCTCACACTCCCCTCAAGCAAACCCTTCCCAAACCCCTTTCTTTTTGTTTCCATTTCCAACGTGAACTCTGCATTATTGTCCTTTTTTTGTTTTTTAATTATACATCTTTCTAAATGTATTACCATGCTTGTTATGCAAATGAAAAGACTTAATTAAAGCAGGGAAATTAAGCAGGAAAAACAGTGGCACTGATGCTGCTTCCTTTCAAAGAAAGGAGATCAAAATCCTGTTGCTGTCAGCAGGATCAGGATTTGGACCAGAGGTTAAATTCAGGCACAACTTTAATTTTCTTGGATATACGACCCGTAGTACAGGAATTTACACAACTCTACGTGGTGTACATTAAAAAAACCCACAATGCTGCTGTTAATACCACCAGTATAAATTACAGCTCCACTTCCACGAGCCTCCAAAGCACGTTCCTAGCGCTACAATTTTATTTCTGAAGCGTGAAATCCATGAGTATTAAAATTTTCAGGGAGAGGATCGATGGGAGAAGGGAGTTGATTTACAGTCCTGCTGCCAAATAAAATCACACAAACTGAAAAGCACAGGAGATAAAGTGTCATTTTGGGGGATATTAAAGACCTGGAAGTTTACTCTCTCTGCTCATGGTGTGATATTCCTGTGCAAGTGGAGATGCCTTAAAAATCTCAATTCAACTTAATTCAACTCCTAAATCCCAATTAGAGCTGAGCCCAGCAGGACTTGAAGATATCCCTGTCCCATTCCCCAAGGAGGAGCCTGATGCTGCTGGGAGATGGGAGAAGGAAGATGATTTACAGTCCTGCTGCCAAATAAAATCAGAGAAACCAAAAAGCACCAGAGATAACATGTCATTCTGGGGGATATTAAAGACCTGGAATTTCACCCTCTCTGCTCATGAGGTGATGTTCCTGTGTAAGTGGAGATGCCTTAAAGTCTTAATTCAACTCTTAAATCCCAATTAGAGCTGTGCCCAACAGGACCTGAAGTCACCAAACTCCCTGTTCCAATTGCCATGGAAGAGCCTGATGCTGCCACAGGAGAAGGAAGATGATTTACAGTCCTGCTGCCAAATAAAATCACACAAACCAAACAGGAGATAAAATGTCATTTTGGGGGGTAGCCCTGGGAAGCCCTGGGGTTTCACCTTCTCTGTTCATTGGGTGATGCTCCTGTTCAGTGCAAGTGGAGATGCCTTAAAATCCTAATCCAACCCTTAAATCCCAAGCAGGGAGCAGAACTAGAGCTGAGCCCAGCAGGATTTGAAGCCATCCCTGTCCAATTCCCCAAGGAGAGCCTGATGCTGCTGGGAGATGGGAGAAGGAAGATGATTTACAGTCCTGCTGCCAAAGACAATCACACAAACTAAACAGGAGATAAAATGTCATTCTGGGGGATATTAAAGACCTGGAATTTTACCCTCTCTGCTCACGGGGTGATGTTCCTGTGCAAGTGGAGATGCCTTAAAATCTTAAATCGACTTTTAAATCCCAATTAGAGCTGAGCCCAGCAGGACTTGGAGATATCTCTGTCCCATTCCCCAAGGAGGAGCCTGATGCTTCCACAACAGAAGGAAGATGATTTACAGTCCTGCTGCCAAATAAAATCACACAAACTAAACAGGAGATAAAATGTCATTTTGGGGGATATGAAAGCCCTGGAATTTTACCCTCTCTGCTCCTGGTGTGATGCTCCTGTTCAGTGCAACTGGAGATGCCTTAAAATTCTAATCCATCCCTTAAATCCCAACCAGGGAGCAGAACTAGAGCTGAGCCCAGCAGGACTCTGCCAACACCCACACAGAATTCCCAGGCTCTGGCATACCTGGAGATGCCCTCCAGCACCATTCCATTGCTGGTCCAACCCCCCCACGGCTCCCAGATGACACAATCAATGATTCCCAATGCCTGGGATTAATAAAAACTCGCCAGTAATTCCAGTTTCTGCCCTTGACCTCCCAGAGCCAGGAGAAAACAAGTCTTGAGCAAAGGATGGCATCAGGTCAAGGAAAAGCAGCAGGAAAAGAGGAATTCTTTCAGGCTGGAATGACTCAGCCTGACATCCCCAGGTACCTTGCACTGCCCTGCCTGTCTCAGACTTCCATATTTAGCTCATTTTTCCGTGTGCTTGGCCTGGGTGAATCCCTTCGGAGAGAAATGGAGGTTTCCTCCACAGGAACACGGAATGGTTGGGCTTGGAAGGGACCTTGAAGATCATCTCATCACAAGCCAACACCTCCCAGGTTGCTCCAAGCCCTGTCCAACCTGGCCTTGGACACTTCCAGGGATCCAGGGGCAGCCACAGCTTCTCTGGGAATTCTCTTCCAGGGCCTCCCCACCCTCTCAGCCAGGAATTCCTTCCCATTATCCTATCTAATATCAGCAAAGTGTAAAATTGGGGTTTCTCTTGTTCCAAAATGCAGCTGCTGACAGCTCTGATTCCAAAATGCACCATTTGCAAGAGAAAGAACCACAAAAACCAGCAAGAAAAGCGCAGAATTTGGATAATTCATGTATTTGGGATTTCCTGGGAAGTTCTGAGATTTAAATCAGGGAATTATCTGGGATTGGTCTCTCCCACATGTTGCTTTATAAAGTATTTGCTTTAATGGCACTGTAAGTTCTGGTTTTGGTCCATAAAGAATCCTGGAGTGATTTGGGTTGGAAGGGATTTAAATCCCATTCCATTCCAACCCCTGCCATGGGCAGGGACACCTTCCACTGGATCAGGGATCCCAACCTGGCCTTGGACACTTCCAGGGATCCAGGGGCAGCCACAGCTTCTCTGGGAATTCTTTTCCAGCCCCTCCCCACCCTCCCAGCCAGGAATTCCTTCTCAATATCCCACCTAAATCTCCCCTTTTCCAGCTCAAAGCCATTCCCTGTGTCCTGTCCCTCCATCCCTTGTCCCAAGTCCCTCCCCAGGTAATTCCATTTGGGAGTCCCTG
>NW_020885097.1:146703-149999 GCF_003945725.1 Corapipo altera
CTTGTGCTGCCTCTGCCTCTTCCTCCCTCAGCTGAGCCTGAGATGTCCCTGCAAGAGCATCTCCTCTGGAAAAAAAGGGTTCCCAGCACTTCCCCCACCCCGGGTCACCACCGTGTGTCCCCACCAAGGCAAGGAATTAAGGAATCATTTCCTCTCTTCCCTGGCAGGAATTTATTTCCTAATTCAACTCTTGCTCTTTCTTTCACCGGGCGAGAAATCACTTAATTCAATTTGAGGGCACGAGCTGCTCTTTTTTCCTGTTCTCTGATAACAAGATTTATGGATTTTGCCTGGATTTATGGATTTTTAACTCTCCCAAAAGGAATCTGAGGGCATTGTTGGTACCCTCACTTCAATCAGCAGCACACATGGGATGTACTCGTAGCAAAAGTCTCTCTCTTTATCTTGGAAATAAAAATTTAATCGCCTGGAATATCAGCACTGAGAAAATATCCCTGTGGGATGGGACTTCCAGGCAGGAATTCCGAGGAGGGGGCAAGTTTAGGGGTTTTTTTCTGTCTATTTTTAAAGTGGGTCCTGGTTGGAAGTGATAAAAAAAGTCATGGAGAGGCAGAGCCTTGAAATTCTTGACAGCCTTAAACTAGGAATTCTCTGGCTTTTGGTGCTTAAATAGCAGCCTCTGAGATTGGTGCTCCCAAATTTCCCAGCCCCTTCTCCCAGCACGCTCAGGGAATGACACTGGTTCATTCACAACACCCTTACAAACCACAAATAGGACATTTCCCAGCGTTTTCCCGCTGATCCAGGGGGAATTTTAGAGATGAGAGTAAAGGGAACTCTTCCTACACGACACCTCCCTCCTCAAAGAGCTCTTGGAGCAGTTTTGCAACCCACAGACTGCAAGGCAGTGGGTTCAAGGGATCTTCTAAAATAAGAAAAGGAATATGATCTACAAAGGGAGAGTTTAATTGAAGCGACACTTTGTTGTTCCTGGCACCACCAACCAGCTGCTGGTGCCAGACCCTGTTCCAACACCATTCCAGGCTGGCAGTAAACACGTCTCGCATGTTTGGCTGCTCAAATACACTCAAATACTCAAACAGAGAACTAAATAATTTGAATTTCCTCTCTACCTGAGATGGTAGAGGTGTCTGAAAAGCAAACCTGCTCAAAAATCACCTCTTCCAAAGGAATCCTGAGTTCTGAACCACCTGATGTAAAGTGTCTTTCAGAGGTGGATTTTTAACCCTCAGAAGTGGATTTTCAACCCAGGAAATGCCAGGTCTGAAGTTCCTGACAAGGGGAACTGAGAGGATGGATCCATCCCTAAGGAGAGGGGACACGGATAGAGAGAGAAAGAGGATGAGAGGAAACAGCCTCGAGTTGTGCCAGAGGAGGTTTAGATGGGATATTGGGAAGGAATTCCAGGTTGGGAGGCCCTGGAAAAGAATTCCCAGAGAAGCTGTGGCTGCCCCTGGATCCCTGGAAGTGTCCAAGGCCAGGTTGGACGGGGCTTGGAGCAATCTGGGCTGGTGGAAGGTTTCCCAAAGTAGACACCAAAATGGATATTAAAAAAAAAAAAGGCCTTACATCCCATTTTTCTCACTTTTTCCCCTTCATTCTTTGCTCCTGAGGTTTTATTGGAAAAAGCAGTCTGGGATTGTTTTCCATTGGCACAGGGGCTTCAGCTCTGAGTTTGATCACCCTCACACCGTCCTGATGAAGAGGGACTTTTCACCAGGAACTGGAGTGACAGGACACAGGGAATGGCTTCCCACCGCCAGAGGGCAGGGATAGATGGGATATTGGGGGATACTGGGAAGGGATTCCTGGCTGGGAGGGTGGGGAGCAGCTGGGATGGAATTCCCAGAGAAGCTGTGGCTGCCTCTGGATCCCTGGAAGTGTCCAAAGCCAGGTTGGAGCAACCTGGGCTAGTGGAAGGTGTCTCTGCCCATGGTTTGAAAAGTCCTCTAAAATCATCCTCTAAGTCCAACCAAGTCATCTTCTAAGTCCCCAGCACTGCCAAGGCCACCACTGCAAACAGGGGGATCTTCCTGGCATCACATCTTGGCTGCACCTCAGTCCTTCCCAGTGGATCCAGTTGCCTGGTCAGGTAAGACCAAAAATTCCCCTCGTCCCTAACCCTGGGAACAAATCCATTCAACAGCACCACAAAGAAAGGAAAGGAATGGGAGAGGGAGAAAAAAAAAATATCAAAATCAACTTTCTAAAGTTTTCTCTCTTCAGCACAGAGTCATTGAGGCTGGAAAAGATCAAGTCCATCGACCAGCACCACCACTGTGTTCAGCACTAACCCACGGCCCCAAGTGCCACATCCACGGGTTTCTTGAGCACTGCCAGGGCTGGGCACTCCAAACCTCCTTGGGCAGCTCCTGCCAAGGCCTGACCAACCTTTCCAGGCAGAAATTCCTCCTCCTGTCCCACCTGAGCCTCTCTTGGTGCATTTTAAGGCCATTCCCTCTCCTCCTGTCCCTTGTTCCCTGGGAGCAGAGCCCGACTCCCCCCGGCTCCCCCCTCCTGTCAGGGGGTTGCAGAGCCAGAAGGTCCCCCCTGAGCCTCCTTTGCTCCAGGCTGAGCCCCCCCAGCTCCCTCAGCTGCTCCTCATACATTTCCCTTCTCCTCAGCCCAGGTAAAAGCACTAAAAATACACTTTTTGACAGTGTCCCAAAGCAGGAGGAAGTGCCACAGGTGCCACAAAACCCCCACAACTGCCAACAACCAGGATCCCACCAGTCTCAAAAAAACCTTCTTCTCCTTTGCCTCAGCAACAAAAATTCCACTTAGTGCTGAACGTATTTCAGTTCAGTTTGCTGACTGAAAAAAAAAGCACAGTTTAATATTAAAGAGGAAATTTAAAATACAGAACCTTTACATGAATGCAAATGAATAATAAAAAAAAATTCCTCTTTATAGTGTTGAGCAAGAATAAACAGCTTTTTAAACAACAATTTGCAGTCCTTGTGGAGATGGCACAAATCTGGGACTAGCAAGAAAACAAACCTCCTTTCAGGGAGTAAAATGATTTCTTGAATTAAACCTGTGTTTCCTGTTCTTCAGTGTCTCACACCTTGTTCTCACGTCTTTGTTGGAAAACACTGGGTGCAGAAGGAACAGCTGAATGACTGGAATGTGTTCCATTTTTAAAGCTAGAAACACATTTACACCTGATTTTATGTATTCCAGGCTCTGTCAGAGTTTATTTATGGGAACTGGCTTGTTGGAATTATACAATCGTTATACAAGCGTTCCAGGAACTGTCAGTCCCACCACCTATCCCTGCTTGGAAGAGCCACCAGGAATTGTCATCAGACCCA
>NW_020885097.1:150009-156637 GCF_003945725.1 Corapipo altera
CACCTATCCCTGCTTGGAAGAGCCACCAGGAATTGTCATCAGACCCATCAGGAATTGTCATCAGCCCTACCACCTATCCCTGCTTGGAAAAGCCACCAGGAATTGCCAGTTCCACCACCTATCCCTGCTTGGAAGAGCCACCAGGAATTGTCATCAGTCCCATCACCTATCCCTGCCTGGAAGATCCACCAGGAATTGTCATCAGTCCCACCACCCAACCTGACCTTCCAGGAATGAAGGAGATGTTTGGAACAGCCCAATTTCCAGTGGCTCATCCCCTGGGAGATGCTCCAATCTCTTCCCAAAGAATTTCCAACATCCATCAGTCAATCCCTGCTCTCTTTCCTTTGGATTCATGGGTGTCTACCAGGAGAGGAGCTCCCATGGCAGTGTTTCTCCTGGAAGGACCGTTAGGACACTCCTTTTTTTTTTGACCTAATACAAATGGAAACAATTCCACAAGACCTGAGCTGAGCAACTCCAGAGGCTCCACCACCACCCAAACCCTGCCAATATTAATTAAGATTTGGATTGACACAGAGTCCAGCAGAAAGAGGAATCACCTCCCCACGGATCTCATTTCTTGGGAAGCCAAATATTGATGTGCTGCTGAACACTCGACTCAGCTCCGGAGCCCAGTCCCCCCTCAGCACTTCCCTGATTTATCTGAAGAGGTGTCAATGAGTGATCAACAAATCAATAAAAATTAATGACCAAAATTATGAAGCTCCCACCTGGCTCCTCAGCCAACGCTGTCGTTGTGTGTTGTTGTTCAGATGATTTACCAGTCCCTTTGCAGGGGCTGATGACACCTCCAATCCAATTAACAGGCTGCAATTAGCCATTAACTTTCATTACAGGTCTTTTTTTTTTTTTGGCCTGTTCCAGGGTTGAGGGGGGAGTGGATCTCACTTCTCCTCACCCAAAATTAACCACCTGAGCTCTGGGGACACCACACAAGTCCAGCAGCAGAGGTGTCACATCCCATCCCTACCCCCAAGGCACAACCAACGTTATTTCTGGGCAGAGAATAAATTCCCAAATCCTGGGAGGGGTCTCCTCCTTATCAGGATTTTCTTCTGATGAAAAAAAAATAAAGACTTTTTTTTTGTTCCTCGCCCGAGGTCGTGTTGGATGTCTGACCTCTGCAGCCTTGGAGTATTTCCCACTGGAAACTGGGCTGTTCCAAACATTTCCTTCATTCCTGGTAGCTCCTCCCAGCAGGACTGGGTGGTGGGACTGACAATTCCTGATGGATCTTCCACGCAGGGATAAGTGGTGGGACTGACAATTCCTGGTGGGTCTGATGGCAATTCCTTGTAGCTCTTCCAAGCAGGGACAGGTGGTGGGACTGACAATTCCTTAGACAGAGCAAAGCACTCAAACCTTCCAGGGGTGGCTTTGCTACGTGAAAAAAGAACCCCAAATATCTCCTACACACGTTCAGCCAGTGCTGTTTCTTCTCTCTGCAAATATTTGCAGTTGCTTTGACAACAAGCTGAGGTGCAGAACACACCAAACCAGAGACAGGACACAGGTCACCAAAGGGCTTCTGAGGACAGGCTGAGCCAGAGGAGGACTCACCATTCCAGAAATCAAAGCCAGGAGCCACTCCAAGTCCTAAATCCCTGACAAGGAGCTAAGGAAGAGGAGGAAGCAAACAGGGGGATCCTCCTGGCATCATATCTTGGCTGCACCTCAGCCCTTCCCCGTGGATCCAGTTGCCTGGTCAGGTAAGAACAAAAATTCCCTTCATCCCTCCCCCTGGAAACAAATCCATTCAACAGCACCACAAAGAAAGGAAAGGAATGGGAGAGGGAGAAAAAAAAAAATCAAAATCAACTTCCTAAAATTTTCTCTCTTCAGCACAGAGTCATTGAGGCTGGAAAAGATCAAGTCCATCAAACAGCACCACCACTGTGTTCAGCACTAACCCACGGCCCCAAGTGCCACATCCACGGGTTTTCTGAGCAATTCCAGGCGTGGAGACTCCAAACCTCCCTGGGCAGCCCCTGCCAAGGCCTGACCACCCTTTCCATGAGGAAATTCCTCCTCCTGTCCCACCTGAGCCTCTCCTGGCACAGCTGGAGGCCGTTCCCTCTCCTCCTGTCCCTTGTCCCCTGGGAGCAGAGCCCAACCCCCACCAGCTCCAACTTCTTTCCAGGGAATTTTAGGGATCCAGAAGGTTCCCCCTGAGCCTCCTTTTCTCCAGGCTGAGCCCCCCCAGCTCCCTCAGGAGTTCTCCAGCCCCTTCCCACCTCTTTCTAAAAACCAGGAGTTTTAAATTGACTTTTAAATCCAAAACGTGATTAACCTTCTGATTTGTCAGATTGCTGATTTCTTTTCATTCCCTTCAGGAATTCCATCAAAATGTTGGTTTTTTTTTTTTTTTTCCCCCATTTTTAATTGGAACTGAAAACATTTCCAACAGATGAGTAATGAGGAAGAGGCATCTGCCTGCCTGGATTTTAGTGTAGCCACTGAGGCCCAGAAACACAGTGACAAAGTCCCCTCTGAGGGCACCAGAATAAAGTTTGGGACCTATTCAGATCTCAATCCTGGTCACTGGTCTTCCCAGCAAAATACAGAAGACATCCCTTTGTATTTTCATATCAGCACAGAAATTATCACCTGGAAATATTAAGAAAAACATTCTTCCCTGGGAGGGTGGGAAGGCCCTGGAAAAGAATTCCCAGAGAAGCTGTGGCTGCCCCTGGATCCCTGGAAGTGTCCAAGGCCAGGTTGGAGCAACCTGGGACAGTGGAAGGTGTCCCTGCACGTGGTTTTAATGCCACTGGATGGGTTTTAATGTCCCTTCCAACCCAAACCTTTCCATGATTCTATAAAATAATCTGCAGAGTCATTTCTCTCTGAAGCTGATTCTGGTGACATTCACAATTCCAATCACACCTCCCTCCTTAAATCCATCACAAAGTGTTTTTCCATGGGAACAAGGCCATGACCTGCTGAGTTTAAAAGGGTTTTTTACACATCTCCCCCAGGCAAAGCAATAAACTCCTGGTTGCAGATTCGACTGAGCAGGGCAAGAACTTCACACGAGAAACACAAAACCACAGCAGATTAAATCTCTAAAGCTGAGCTTTGGGGACCTGATCCTGAGCTGGAGCAAATCCAGCAGCATCCAAGAAACTTCCAGAGCAGTACTTGGATTTCCAGCTACCAATTCTGCCCTTCTGCTGATCCCAGAAAACACAATGCTCAAGAAATGTCAGGAAAATGAAAATGATGGTAAGAAAATCCTTCAAAACTGTGAGATTATTGGCTTTAAACACACTCCTAATTAGTGTATCATAAGCTGGCCTTAATACATTTCTCTGTCAGATCATATGGACTGCTGGAATTTGAAATTAACTGGAAGTGCTAAAGATAGCCCCCAATAATGAAAATATTCACATCTGCTTTCAAATGGCCTTTAATCAAAATAAACACCATGAGAAATTCTTCTTGCAACCTCAAAAAAATTAAAATAAAATAAAATATAGCCACCTAATATCCTCCTTCTTATCTAGGCCCCAAAGTGATTGATAGTTTTAAATTAGAGCTGATTTCCTAAGTGTCTGTTTAATGTTAAAAACAAGCTCCAAAAGAGGCTTAACATCCCACCAGACCTTCTCCTGAGCAGTCCATCTGCTCAGAGGGGGAAAAACAGAGGTTTAAGCTCTTGCTGAAGGAACACTGAAGGCTTTGATCAAACTATATTAAAGTGCAGGGGGAAAATAAGGCATCAAAAGCAGCATTAAATCCCCTCTGTGAGTTGCCAGTAATTCCCTCTGGGGTGGAATTGTGGTGGGACATCCCAGGAGTGCCCTGGCTGGGCCAAAGTTGTGTGTTTTAGGCCCAGGAATTAGGAGGGGGGTGATAAAACACTGGCACAGGTTGCCTGGAGTGTGACTAAAGGGGCTCCAGGAGAGCTGGAGAGGGACTGGGGACAAGGGATGGAGGGACAGGACACAGGGAATGGCTTTCAGGTGGAAAAGGGGAGATTTAGGTGGGATCTTGGGAAAGAATTCCTGGCTGGGAGGGTGGGGAGGCCCTGGAAAAGAATTCCCAGAGAAGCTGTGGCTGCCCCTGGATCCCTGGAAGTGTCCAAGGCCAGGTTGGAGCAACCTGGAACAGTGGAAGGTGTCCCTGCCCATGGCAGAGGGGTGGGATGAGATGATCTTTAAGGTCTTTTCCAACCCAAACCATTCCATGAGTCTGTTTGACCTTCTGGATGTAGCCAAGGAGACAGGAGTGTAAAGGGTCAGGAAAACACCTCAACAACATTTCTTGGAATATTCCATGCTCACCTTGTCTAAAGCCCTGTATGTGATATAAAAGTAGCTCAAAATCCAGAATATTTTATTTTTCCCAGGAAATAAATTGGAACAAGTGTCTAAACAAGAAACTGCTGTAGAAACTCTGAGGATTTTACTCTTTTTTCTGGTTTTGGGGTTGAACATTTTTGATCAGTCCCACTTTTAGATCATTTAAACCCAGCCTGGAATAAACCAGGGGGGTATTTTGGGCATCTCAGATAACTCCTTTTCCCTCAGCATCTCCCTCAGGTTGCCCAGAGAAGCTGTGGCTGCCCCTGGATCCCTGGAAATATCCAAGGCCAGGTTGGAGCAACCTGGGCTAGTGGAAGGTGTCCTCAAGGACTGGGAGCCTCCCTTTCCACCATGCTCTGCTCACTGAGTGAAGCTTAGAGGGAAATAATTATTAATTATTGGGAATTTCAACAAGACTCCAGTCAATAATAATGTCACAGTTCATTAGGAAAATCAACCCCACAAGGGCTCTGTGTGTTCATGACTCAAACATCCATAATAAAACAATTATCAACACACAGGGCAGCAGGTCAGAATTTCACATGGATTTCACCATGAACACATGGAAAAGCAAGTCTTGGATAAGGGAAGGAGCTGCTCATAACTCCCATTTGTTGGGATACAGGAGCTGAGCACAAATGGGAATGGATGAAATCATCATCTCCCAGTGCTGAAGGAGAAATTCTTCAAGGAGAAATTAATTCCCACAATTAATCCGCAAATAATTCCCGACAAACAAACTTGGGGTGACTCAAAGCTGGTGACAACCAACCAGCAATCAGGAAAAAACAGAGGAGCAAGAGCAGCTCTAATAAACTTCAACAGGCTCTAGGACAGGTCAGTTATTGATTAAAGTTGTATATCACAGAATCCCAGAATTTCTGAGGCTGGAAAAGCCCTCCCAGCCCATGGATCCCCCCTGTGCCTGATGCCACCTTGTCCCCCAGCCCAGAGTGCCACAGCCAGGCCTTCCTGGGACACCTCCAGAGGAGGACTCACCATTCCAGAAATCAAAGCCAGGAGCCACTCCAAGTCCTAAATCCCTGACAAGGAGCTAAGGAAGAGGAGGAAGCAAACAGGGGGATCTTCCTGGCATCATATCTTGGCTGCACCTCAGCCCTTCCCCGTGGATCCAGTTGCCTGGCCAGGTAAGAACAAAAATTCCCTTCATCCCTCCCCCTGGAAACAAATCCATTCAACAGCACCACAAAGAAAGGAAAGGAATGGGAGAGGGAGAAAAACAAAATCAAAATCAACTTCCTAAAATTTTCTCTCTTCAGCACAGTCATTGAGGCTGGAAAAGATCAAGTCCATCAAACAGCACCACCACTGTGTTCAGCACTAACCCACGGCCCCAAGTGCCACATCCACGGGTTTTTTGAGCACTTCCAGGAGTAGGGACTCGAAACCTCCCTGGGCAGCCCCTGACAAGGCCTCACCACCCTTTCCAGGCAGAAATTCCTCCTCCTGTCCCACCTGAGCCTCCCCTGGCCCAGCTGGAGGCCGTTCCCTCTCCTCCTGTCCCTTGTTCCCTGGGAGCAGAGCCCGACCCCCCCCGGCTCCCCCCTCCTGTCAGGGGGTTGCAGAGCCAGAAGGTCCCCCCTGAGCCTCCTTTTCTCCAGGCTGAGCCCCCCCAGCTCCCTCAGCTGCTCCTGCTGCTCCAGCCTCTTCCCAGCTCCCTTCCCTTCCCTACACACGCTCCAGCCCCTCTGTGTCCTCCTTTCCAACCCAAATCATCCCGTGATCCCACAAAATTCCCTAAGGATGTCCATGACAAGCTTTCTGCTCATCACGGAAGGTCCTGAAATCCTGTGGCAATAACGGGGACAGGGCACAAGAGAGAAGCAGAGTTGAAGTTTAACCACTTAACTAAATTAATTATATGTGGTGTCTTCCTGCAATAAAAAAATTAGCACTTCACAAGAATCACTGTGGCCCCAAATTCCACATTATTGACCACGAGGTGTCCTGCAAAGACCTTTCCATGCTCCTTCCTCCTCAGTGCAGACAGCAGAGCTGCCAGGGAATGCCAGTTTTCCTGAAGGATCATCCTCCTGCCTGGCACTGACACCCTTGGCTCGGCTCCTGCTTCCTTGGAGCCTCTCCCACTGGGGCTCCAGGTGACCCTAAATCACATTTTGTGCTGTTGCCATCATGACAAGTTGAAATGGATTTTGTCACTCTCTCATTGTTCCACGGCAAAATTTACAGCTCTTTGCAGAAGAAAAAAGGAAAGGAAAAGGAAAAGGAAAAGGGAAAGGGAAAGGGAAAGGGAAAGGGAAAGGGAAAGGGAAAGG
>NW_020885097.1:156647-165758 GCF_003945725.1 Corapipo altera
GGAAAAGGAAAAGGAAAAGGAAAAGGAAAAGGAAAAGGAAAAGGAAAGAAGAGAAGAAAAAATTAAAGGCATAAAAGGGTAAAAAAAATACTGAAGATGTCTGATTCTATTCCATTGGCAGGATAGAAGAGAAATGCTGTCCTGACTTTGATAAACTGTGATTCCTGAATTCTTATTTATTTTTTATTATTATTAATTGTTATTTATTATTCCCGATTTATTCTTATTTATAATACTATAAATAATATGTTTATATTATTTATAATAATTCATTTATATAAAATTAAATAAATATATATTTATATTTTCTATATTAAATAAATAATTATTTATAATAATATAAATAATAAATCTTTATGATTTCTCCCCCCCTCCCCAAACTCTCATTTTCCAAGTGCAAGTCCCACTCCAACCCCAAATCCAAGCCCTGCTGTGCCATTACTTGACTGAGTTTAATCCCACCTCAACACAATCCAAACAAAACATCTCTGGGCACCCCCAGAAACCCTGGAGATAATTTCTCCTGGTGATAAAAAAGAGAGGAGAATGTTCCTAATATATTACTGGAGCATAAATACCAATTAATCACCGAGATGTTTGTTTGGATGCTCAGGAATATCACAGACAATTAATTTATGGGGAGGAATTACCGAGCCAGGAGCTCTGAGCATAAATCAGAAACGATTCCATTGGTGTAAAACAACATTTCTTTTTGCTACAGAGGGACGTGATGAAGATTTGAACTATTAATTTTTAATGGATTATTTACCATTCCCAGGGCAATAACTTGTAACACCTGGAATTAGATTTGTTTGCAGCGTCTGGGAGGGTGAATTAGAGAGCAGCAATTATTATTTACAGGGGATAAAATATCTGTAACGAGCAATAATGCGACTCCAAAGTTAAGACAAGCCTAAAATTAGCCCCAGTGTTAGAAGGGAAGGCTCCTGTGTGCCAGCTTGTGCCCAGGGGCACGGAATCATGGAATTCTGGGACAGTTTGGGTTGGAAGGGACCTTAAAAACTGTCTCATTTTTAAGGGACGTGGAAGGAAATTCAGGAATGTTGCTGAGGGAGTTAGAGAAGAAAAAGACTTGGGGTGTTATTCAGGTTGAGGAGAAGCTGCAGGAACAAGTGGGGAGCAGATCCCAAAATCCTGGAATGGTTTGGGTTGGAAAGGACCTTAAAGATCAGCCAGTGCCACCCCTAAGACACCTTCCACTGTCCCAGGTTGCTCCAACCTGGCCTTGGACACTTCCAGGGATCCAGGGGCAGCCACAGCTTCTCTGGGAATTCCATCCCAGCCCCTCCCCACCCTCCCAGCCAGGAATTCCTTCCCAATATCCCAGCCAAACCCACTCTTGGTTTAAAACCATTTAAAGGCAACTTTTCAGGCTCCAACCTGCCCACAGTTCATTCCCAACCCTGGGCTTCCCAGTTTGCTCCCAGCTCATCCCAGGGACACGTTAACTGGGGGGGAACTCAGCCTCCTGCAGCCTCTGTCCCCCCCTCAGCACTAATTCCCACCAGCAGCCATTCCCATGGATTCCTCCTGCTCCAGAGCCCTTCAGCCTTTCCTTAGGTCAGGTTTTGCTGGAATGCAGGGATCACTTTGGAACTGGAGGGGTATTTAGTGCTGGGTCAAACAGCTTCCAGTGATCCAAGCTCAGCATCCCGGGGAATTCAGCTTTGCCATTAAACTTGTGACTTCCCGGGAGAAGGGAATGACACAGCCAGGTTTCCATGGCTGGGGATAATTATGGAATATTCTGAGCTGGAAGGGATCACAAGGACCGTCCAGTCCAGGATATCCCAACAATCCCCCCCTGTGCCCCAGAGGATCATCCAAACCCTCCTGGAGCTCTGGCAGCCTTGGGGCCGTGCCCACTGCCCTGGGGAGCCTGGGCAGTGCCAACCACCCTCGGGGGGAACAACTTCAGTTACTCTTAAACTCGAATTACACCTGATAGAAATATTTGGATTCTCATTTGCTGTGGAGAGGAATCACAGAGAACATCCAACAGCACGGAGAAGTTGTGGCTGCCCCATCCCTGGAAGTGTTTAAACAGGTTGGATGGGGCTTGGAGCAACCTGGGCTAGTGGAAGGTGTCCCTGCCCATGGCAGGGGGTGCAATGAGATGGGCTTGAAGGTCCCTTCCAACCCAAACCAGTCTGGGATTCCTCCTCCACCTGCCAAGGTGAGTGTTTTAGGAGCTCTCAGTCCTGGGTTGGCTCCAGAATCAACTTCCCAGAATCCCAGAACCTGCTGAGCTGGAAGGGATCCCCAAGGCCCATCCAGTCCAACCCTCAGCCCTGCCCAGGAACATCCCCAAGAGTCCCCCCCTGTGCCCCAGAGGATCATCCAAACCCTCCTGGAGCTCTGGCAGCCTTGGGGCCGTGCCCACTGCCCTGGGGAGCCTGGGCAGTGCCCAACCACCCTCTGGAGGAAGAACCTTTCCCAAAATCCAGCCTAAACCTCCCCTGGCACAGCTCCAGTTGCTCCCTCAGCTCCTGTCCTTGCTCACCAGAGAGCAGAGATTGGAGCTGTCCCTGATCCACTGTTCATCTCCACTGCCCACACCTACAGTCCAGCTTGGATTTTGTCTTCAAAAATCAGTATTTTCCAGAAGAAAACAGAACTTTATAAAGAAGTTATTAACAACATTCAATAAGAAATAAAAGTGGAATGCCAGCAAAGCCAAAAGCAGATCTATGTAGAGACAACAAAGTAATTACAGAGCTGTTTCAAACAATGGATTTATGGAAATACTTTCATTCTGTGCTAAATAATGCAAATATGTTCATTTTCACACAGTGCTGTTCCACACCCCTGGCTGTGCAGCAGGAATAGTTATGTTTTTAACAGGAAAAGTTTCACTATTAGAAAATAAACCTAAATTAACATTGGTTTTTTCCCCCTGATTTAGTAGTTTTAAAGGCAGGAAAAAGAAAGTGATAAAGAGTGACAAGGGAGGTGCAATGACAGAGTAGCTCCTGGGCTGGAGGCTGAGGTAGAGAATTCCACATCACAGCAGGAAAAGGGAGAGAAAGTTAAAATAATGCCCAAGAGCTGGAATTTCGCCCAGGGAAAAGTGTGGGGAACAATTTGGAGTAACAGAATTCCAGAAGGGGCTGGGGGGGAAAGGACCTTAAAGACCATCTCATTCCATGGGCAGGGAAGTGGAATGAATCCTCATGCCATGAGGATCAGTGGGAGGAAATTCAGGAATGTTGCTGAGGGAGTGAGGAAAGGGAAATGCTGGGGGGGGGTATTCGGGGCGAGGAGGAGCTGCAGGAACAAATGGGGAGCAGATCATGGAATACTGGAATGCTTTGGGTTGGAAGGGATCTTAAGGATCATCCCATCCCATGCCATGAGCAGGGACACCTTCCACTAGATCAGGGATCCCAACCTGGCCTTGGACACTTCCAGGGATCCAGGGGCAGCCACAGCTTCTCTGGGAATTCTATTCCAGGGCCTCCCCACCCTCCCAGACAGGAATTCCTTCCCAATCTCCCATCTCTCCCTGCCCTCTGGCAGTGGGAAGCCATTCCCTGTGTCCTGTCCCTCCATCCCTTGTCCCCAGTCCCTCTCCAGCTCTCCTGGAGCCCCTTTAGGCCCTGCAAGGGGCTCTCAGCTCTCCCTGGAGCCTTCTCTTCTCCGGGGGAACCCCCCCATCTCTCCCAGCCTGGCTCCAGAGGGGCTCCACCCTTGGAGCATCTCCGTGGCTCCCTCTGGATCTTTCCAGCAGCTCCACATCCCTGTGCTGTTGTTTCCCAGGGCACCTCTGCAGGTGGAACCACCACAGGTGGTTTCCAGCCAGGCAGGGACACGGAGGGAGCAGCTCTGAGGAAGAAAAACTTTATCTCCCTTTTCCACCAGCACTTGGAGCAGCAGGGATTTACTTGGGAGAGCTCGGAGGCAATTTCAGCCACACTCCAAAACTCTCCAAAACCTTATCTCTCTCCTGCTTTGGAGAACGAAAAAAAAAACACAAAAAAACTCCCAACCCACCCACCTCAGCAGTTCTTGAAAGCACAGTTCAGAACCAGAAATATTTCTGTATTTGTGCACAGATATGAGCTCATGCTTTTTTTTTTTCATGTCTAAATGTATTTATAGACGTGCTCACAGCCAGGAAAATTCGCTGTTTCAGTGGTGAGGCACAGGCAGAAAATGGGTTTTTTTAAAGCAACAGAGTTCCAAGCGAAAATCAGGAGTGAGTTTAGACCTGATGATGGGCAGGACAAAGCTAAATATTGACCACTTTTAGTTCCTCCAGAGATCAATACCTTAAATATCAGGCATTGCTGAAATTGCTCCTTTACTTAATAATTATATATATATGTGTGTATATATATATATATATGTGTGTATATATATATACATAAAATTATAATTTATTTAAATATAAATAAAAATAAAATATATATAAAATAAATATACATGCAAATTTATAAATATAAATGTATATAAATATATATTTAAAAATATATAAAATATATAAATAAATATGAAACAAATATAAATGTATATTTATAAATACATAAAAATATATATTTATAAATATATTATATATAAACAAATCTAAAACAAATCTAAACATATATTTATAAATATGTACAAAATATAAATAGAAAATAACTATAGATGTATATTTATAAATATATAATATATAAAATAGAAAGTAACTATAAATGTACATTTGTATATATAATATATAAAAAAAAATAGCATAAATATAAATATATATTTATAAATATATATTATATATAAAATATAAAATGAATATAAATATAAATAAAATATATAAATAAATATAGCATAAATATGAATATATATAAATATACATTATATATAAATCAATATAAAATAAATAAATATAAAACAAATAATTATAAATAAAATATAAATCTTTAAATAAACATATAAAATAAAGAAGCACTAAGCATCCCAAGGGGGGAAAAACACGTGGGGCCCTTAACGTTATTATTCAAACGACTCCAATATCAACTATCTTTCTAATACTCCTAAAGTGAGACAAATAACACCCTGGAGTTTACATTTTTTAAAAAATAGGCGAAAAAATAAGGCTTTTAAATGGCTTTTAGCAGGATTTCTGGGATTATCACTTGTCTGTTGTTCTGGCAGGTTGTTGCTGACAGTTCCTCCAGGGCTCCCAACCACCGATGGCAACCCAAAAATACTTCTGGAAAAGATCAAATCTGGCTGCAAAACGACATTTGGGCTCCCTCAAACTTGCAATTTCCCAGGGAGAAAAATTCCATTCATTTAAAAATTTGTATTATTTTCCACTGAGGAAACGTGTTCTTTAGAAAACACAGTGCCAAAAACAACGTAGCAGGAAAATATTGATTTTTATTTTGCTCTTGCTATTGCTTTTAAGTTCTTTTTCCTTCAAAACTGAGTCAAGGTTCTGTTTTAATTGATACTGAAATCATACTAAACCACAACAGGCGTTGGGAAAGGCTGCCCAGGTGCTGGAATCCCATCCCTGAAGGAATTAAAAGCCCTCTGGATGTGGCACTCGGGGACATGGAGCAGTGGCAAGGAAGGGTTGGACTTGATGATCTCAGAGGGCTTTTCCAACCTAAGTGGTTCTGTGATTCCCTATTCATTTGCCATAATAAACGTGCTGTTTATAGACTACAAACACCCTGTAAAGTCCATGAAAATCCAGGAAAGTTCCAGGCCTGGGAATTCCTGGATGCCTAGAGCCAGAGCAAGGCGAGCTCGGGAGTTTTTACCTCCATCCCGTGTCCCAGCAATGAGAACGTGGGAGAGTTGCACAGCAATCAGTATAATTCCAATCTGGGGTGTATTATTCACATTTTGTCACTTAAGGAGAGAATCCCAGAATCCTTGAGGTTGGAAAAGCCCTCCCAGCCCATGGATCCCCCCTGTGCCCGATGCCCACCTTGTCCCCCAGCCCAGAGCACTGAGTGCCACGGCCAGGCCTTCCTGGGACACCTCCAGGGCTGGGCACTCCAAACCTCCCTGGGCAGCCCCTGACAAGGCCTCACCACCCTTTCCAGGGACAAATTCCTCCTGATGTGCCACCTGAGCCTCCCCTGGCACAGCTGGAGGACGTTCCCTCTCCTCCTGTCCCTTGTTCCCTGGGAGCAGGGGTTGACCCCACCTTGCTCCAAACTCCTGTCAGGTAAAAACCAAACCCAGTTCTGTTTCTCTGATTTTCCCCAAACCCTCACTTGAAATGTGGAACTGAATCCATGGAAGAGCTTGTTTTTTTTCCCATGGTGAGAATACAGGAGGCAAGGTCAGGAGAGAAAACCCAGAGCAGAACTCAGAGCTATTTCTGACC
Organism: Corapipo altera; assembly: GCF_003945725.1. Taxonomy (NCBI): domain Eukaryota; kingdom Metazoa; phylum Chordata; class Aves; order Passeriformes; family Pipridae; genus Corapipo; species Corapipo altera. Next base: position 162,991 of record NW_020885097.1, read on the forward strand.
CAAGGGGTCCTGCAGGGGCGTTTGCTCATCATGGAATCATGGAATGGAATCCCAGAGGCTGGAAAAGCCCTCCAAGGTCGTGGAACTCAACCTGTGCCCGATGCCCACCTTGTCCCCCAGCCCAGAGCACTGAGTGCCACAGCCAGGCCTTCCTGGGACACCTCCAGGGCTGGGCACTCCAAACCTCCCTGGACAGCCCCTGCCAAGGCCTCACCACCCTTTCCATGATTAAATTCCTCCTGAGAAGGCAAAACTCCTCAGCAGCAGGTACAGAAAAGCACCACAAACACTTTGAGCCATTCCCATCCTGGCTCTATCCTATAATCCCACGTAATCCCCCTGGGATTTAAGACCAGCACAAAAGAAGAAGGACTCGAGATTAGAAGTACCTGAGGTGAAATAAAAACAGGGCCAGAAGCAGGTCAGATTTAATCTGTGGATTAAATGATTTTTCTCCCCAATCAACCACAAAACCCCATCTTTTCTAATCAGCATTTGGGAGGAACTAAAAGGGTAAACAAAAGAGTTTGGAGATTTCAGCTATTAATGCTCTTTTTTCAGGAGATTAGTGATGATGGAAAATTAACAGCCTGTTATTTCGGATCCTCCCAGAGAGGGGGGAAAATAGTCCCTCTCTTTTCACAGCTCGTTTTCAGCTTTTAAAAGCTTCGAGGTTCCTGGTCCTGCATGGGAGAGGCAGAGATTTGGCAGGAGGAGGAGGAAAAAACACCCAATTCTGGAGGATTTCAGAACCTTTCCTATTTAAATTTGGGTGGATCTCTAGTCCTTAAATCCTTCGAGCCCACAATGGAGTTATGGAGCAACCAGGATGTGCAGGAATCAGTGCACGTTGATACAATGAACTGCTGAATTTTGGGTTAATTAAATATTCTTCAGGCCTCAAAAATTAATTGCCAAAGGGTTCTTGTGGTCAGTCGTGTCTCCTGTGGGGTGAGTTATCCCTGGAGCATCCACGCTTGAAAATATTATCTAAACTTGTTATTTTATATATCTATTATATAAATATAAATATGTAAATATATTCTCTAAATATGTTTATATATAAATATTTAAATATTTAAATATTTATATCTTTAAACATATAAATATATCGATATATAAAATATATTATATTTACAGACTGCAACATGTTTATATAATATAAATTATAAAATATAATATATATATAAATTATAAAATATATAGAATACAAAATAATAAAAATATAAAATATATCATATAGATGGGATTATTCCAGATATTACAAATATCTGATAAATATAATATATACAATATATGAGATGATGAGCACCCTGATGGACTTCCCAGGTCATTCTGCCCCAGCCACGACATCCCATCACATGCCAAGATTTCCCTGCCCCAAGGGGTTAAATAAATAGTAAATTAGGATTTATTTAATACTCTGAAGTCCTAAAAAGCATCAATAAATGCTATTTTAAAATTCACTGTCTAAAATAAAGATGAGGAAGTCTTTCTTCTCTCTCACACGTGCAGAGCCATCTCCAGAACAACATTCCCTTCTGTGGGTATTCCATAAATGTGCCCCTCATGAGAGGAAAAGGAGAGGAAAAAAGCCAAGGGGCACTGGATTGGCACAGCCTGGGAATTCAGCAAATGGAAAATACAGGGAGGAACATGGATGGATACAGGGATCAGTGTCGTGAAATATCTTTGAACATCCATGGAAAATTATATAAATAGGGAGAAATGTGGTGACCCCATCCCTGGAAGTGTCCAAGGTCAAGTTGGAGCAACCTGGGCTAGTGGAAGATGTCCCTGCCCATGGGAAAAGCACTGGATGGGTTTTGAGGCCCTTCCAACCCAAATTCTTCAGGGATTTAGCTGGGGGGGTTCCCCTGGAGAAGAGAAGGCTCCAGGGAGAGCTGAGAGCCCCTTGCAGGGCCTAAAGGGGCTCCAGGAGAGCTGGAGAGGGACTGGGGACAAGGGATGGAGGGACAGGACACAGGGAATGGCTTCTCACTGCCAGAGGGCAGGGAGAGATGGGATATTGGGAAGGAATTGCTGGTTGGGAGGGTGGGGAGGGGCTGGAATGGAATTCCCAGAGAAGCAGGTGTGGAGATCGATGGAGATCTGAACATATCTAAGGACACAGATCTGCTGGGATGGGTCCAAAGGAGGTTCCAGGATGATGAGAGGATGGAGCAGCTCTGCTGGGAGGAAAGGCTGGGAGAGCTGGGATTGTTCAGCCTGGAGAGGAGAAGCTTTGGAGTGTCCTGATTGTGGCCTTCCAGGACCTGAAGGATCTCCAGGAAAGATGGAGAGAGACTGTGGACAAGGGATGGAGGGACAGGACACAGGGAATGGCTTCAAACTAGTTTAGATGGGATATTAGGAAGGAATTCTCAGCTGGGAGAGTGGGGAGGGGCTGGGATGGAATTCCCAGAGAAGCTGTGGCTGCCCCTGGATCCCTGGAAGTGTCCAAGGCCAGGTTGGAGCAACCTGGGCTGGTGGAAGGTGTCCCTGCCCATGGCAGGGGGTGGGATGGGATGATCCTTAAGATCCCTTCCAACCCAGACCATTCCAGCATTCCATGATCTGCTCCCTATTTGTCCCTGTAGCTCCTCCTCACCCCAAATAACCCCCCAAGCATTTCCCTTTCCTTGCTCTCTCAGCAAACATTCCTGAATTTCCTTCTGTGTCCCCTCGATCTCCTTCACCCCACAATCCTCCTGACACAAAACCTTCCCCTCCCATATTTTTCGGTGCCTTTCCAACTTTCCATCCCC
>NW_020885097.1:170758-172441 GCF_003945725.1 Corapipo altera
GGATAAAAGCACGTTTTTACAGAGGAACAACATTCCCAGACTGAGATTTCTGTCTCTGAGAAAGAAATGGTGAGGAATGGGATTCACATGGAATAACACCCGCACACTGCATTGCTCTGGTGTTTTCTCCAGAGGAGTAATTTAGAGAGGAGCAAGGAAAAGGCACCACTGTTTTCACGGAGGAAACCCCAAATCCAGGGATTTGCAGGTGCTGCACCCAGGGGTGCAGAACAAGCTCTGACTGAGAACCCGAGTCCAGGGACAGTTAATTAGGACATAAATCGAGGGCTTCCCACCCACAGCCCTGAGCCAAAAGGATGGCAGATGGGAGAAGGGGCTCCCACCACCTCAGGGGTCAATCCCCTGGAGTCACTGCTTGGAGAACTCCTGGGTGTGCTCCCCACATGGAATTGGGGTTCCTGGGCAGTTCGGAGAGCATCCCCTGCATAACCCCCTCCTAGTGCTCAATTTTGGGGGGATCCCACCCTGATCCTCCTCATCACAGCTCCACATCCACCATCTGTGATCCCCACACCAAGCCAGACACTTTCCCCTGCAGGATTAGACTCCTTATGGGTCCCTCCCAGCTCAGGATATTCCATGATTCTCCAGTTCTCCAGCTGGACAGCCAAGCACAGGATCTGCCACCACCCTCAGCTGACCCCCCTGAGGTGACAATCCTTCCCCTTTTACGTGTCCCATCCACCTTTCCCGTTCCAAACCCACAGAATAGAGACAGAGCAGGGGATTCCACCCTCATCATCCTCATCACAGCTCCACATCCACCCTCTGTGAGCCCCACACCAAGCCAGAGACACTTTTCCCTGCAGGATTAAACTCCTTGTGGGTCCCTCCCAGCTCAGGATATTCCATGATTCTTCAGTTCTCCAGCTGGACAGCCAAGCACAGGACCTGCCACCACCCCTGAGGTGACAATCCTTCCCCTTTTAAGTGTCCCATCCACCTTTCCAGTTCCAAACCCACGGAATACAGAGAGAGCAGCTCCCCAAGAGCCTCAGCTCCTGATTTAAACCTGTCTTTAAATCCCTGGGCGTTCCACAAAGCCCTCCTGGATTTAGGAATTTGGGAATACACAGCAAAAATTGCCAGTTGGGATCCTAAACATGGTGACTTTAAGCTGAAGCCCATGACAAACACCCTGATGCCAACACAGGACTCAGACTATTCGTGTCCTGGATTTCCCAGATGTCCCAGCCGCTGCTTTGGATACTCCTGGGATGAGGTTTTCCCACCAATCCCTTCTATTCCAATCATCTGCCATGACTCTGGAAGTGACAACACAACTGCAACTTGCTCATAATGAGACAGAGATGAACCACTGCCAGGTTGGGTCACCTGAGGGAACATCTGGATCTCTGGGCTCTCCAGAAAGCCCTTCAGGATTGGGAATTTGGGAATACTCAGCAAAAACTGGAATCTGGATCCTGAACATGGTGACTTTAAGCTGAAGTCCAGGACAAACACCCTGATGGCAACACAGGACTCGGACTCTTTGTGTCCTGAATTTCCCAGATGTCCCAGCTGGTGCTTTAGACACCAAGAGGTTCCTGGAATTAGGTTTTTCCCACCAATCCCTTCTATTCCATCCCTTCTGCCATGGCTTTGGAAGCAACAACACAACTGCAACTTGCTCATAATGAGACACAAATGGAGCAGAACCAC
>NW_020885097.1:172451-174979 GCF_003945725.1 Corapipo altera
TTCCAATCATCTGCCATGGCTTTGGAAGTGACAACACAACTGCAACTGGATCATAATGAGACAGAGATGAAACACTGCCAGGTTGGGTCACCTGAGGGAAGATCTGCATCTCTGGGGTCTCCACAAAGTCCTCCTGGATTTGGGAATTTGGGAATACTCAGCAAAAACTGGAATCTGGATGCTGAACGTGGTGACTTCAAGCTGAAGCCCATGACAAACACCCTGATGGCAACACAGGACTCAGACTATTTGTGTCCTGAATTTCCCAGACCCAGACAGAAATCCTGGAGACACACAAAGGACCTGGACATGTGACAGCTCCTATTTTTAAAAAGGCCAAGTTGCTACATTTACAAACTGACCTACTTCAGTGGCTCTATTGAATTTTATTTTTCCCTTCAGGACATTCGGCTTTCTTCTGCTTTTTTTTTTTTTTTCCCCTCCAAAAAAAAGCATTTGAAATAAATATAAATACAAATATAAAACCCAGACGTGCCCCTCTAAACATGGAGTTTTCTGCCTGGTTAAGTACAAACTCTACAGGGTTTTTTTGGTAAAATACAGAGTAAAAAAGATCCACACAAGTGGCTTCCACTGTCATGTTGTTTCTCACAGGTATTTACATATTAAATGACTACATAAATTAAATAATTTACGTATTAAATAAGCACAGACCTTTGAGATGAGACTTAAAGCAACTTGGCAACCACAGGCGACTCAAATGCATAAATAATTCTTAGAAATAAAGGTGAAATTGCTTCAGCAGAACACCAGGTCACCCACTGACAAGAAATTAGTACCATTTCTAAACCCCACTGGTTCACTGGATCCACCAGGATCATCCCAGGATCTGGAATGTGATGGAAGGATTGGTTATCCCACTTTATTAAAGACAAGAATGAACCAAACCCACTGAGAGCAGCAACTGTGTCAACTGTAAAACAGGGATCACCCAAATCTACTAAAATAGATATATAGAAATAAATATAGAGAATATATAAAAATAAATGTAACTACCTTAAATTAAAAATTAACTTCTTTCAAATTAACTCCTTTTAAAATGACCTGTTTTCCAATAAAACAGAGGAAAAGGAACAATTGATGCAAATATTTCTCCCCCAAACTTCTGCTCTGCCAAGTGCACTCCCTTGGCTTCTGGGCCAAGAATAATCCTCATTATTCCATGGATAAATGACATTCTGGAACCCTCTGGAATGAAGACTCCATGTGCCCTGATAAATTATTCCAGGAGATTTTGGTCTGGTCAATCCATTGCTTTGCAAGGGGAAAATGGTTCAGCAGAGCTTTCCAGCTACGACACAAAAAACAATCCCAGGATGGTTTGGGTTGGAAAGGACTTTAAAGCTCATCCAGTTCCAACCTTTTCCATGGGCAGGGACACCTCCCACTATTCCAGGTTGTTCCAACCTGGCCTTGGACACTTCCAGGGATCCAGGGGCAGCCACAGCTTCTCTGGGCAACCTGTGTGTCCAGGTTTCTCCTGTGTATCCAGGTTTTTTCCCTGGAAAGCCAAACAGTGTGAGCTCTTGTCCCTGAAGTTGTGCTGGAAATTTTATGGACTTATTTCAGAAACTTCAGCTTCTCTTAGTGTTAAAAAAATTCCAACACAGTAAAAAAATATTCATCAAAAAAAATATAATTGGGTAGAAGTCTTTATGAGCTTCTAGAAATAAGGGATTTTTGACATGGAATCCAAATCCTGAATGGTTTGGGTTGGAAGGGAATTTAAATCCCATCCTGTGCCACCCCCTGCCATGGGCAGGGACACCTTCCACTATTCCAGGTTGCTCCAACCTGGCCTTGGACACTTCCAGGGATTCAGGAGCAACCACAGCTTCTCTGTGCCAGAGAATTCCTCCCTAATATCCAATTTAAACCTCCTTTCTGTCATTCTGAAGCCATTCCCCCTCGTCCTGTCAATCCCTGCCCTGCTCAGAAGTTCTCCAAGGAGCACCAGCCCATGGGTTCCAGAGCCTTTGGATTTCTCACAAGGATTTGGGCTACAAAACGAGCAGGAAAACACTTCATAAAGGAAAATGTGGCTTAATTAAACCTGGGGAGGAGATCAGTGGCATTGATATTTGGAGAAGTGGCTCCTGGAAAGAGGTGACAACCAAACTCATCCCAGAAGTTTTAGACCTGCCTTCCAAAGGAATGTAATACCGCTCGTTGTCCTGCTGGAATCTGCATCCCGGAATTCCAGCCCTTTCCAAGAAATGCAGTAGCCAAGTGATTCCCAGACAGAGAGAAGGGTTGTGTCAGGTTTTGGGAGAGGAAAAATCACATTGTTGGATCAGGAATTCAGGTAATCCCTGAGATCCAGGGAAAAGGGAAAGCAGGTGGGAGGAGAGGAAGGAATGACAACCCACTCCAGGAATGACAAGAATGAACCAAACCACTGAGAGCAGCAACTGTGGCAACTGTAAAACAGGGATCACCCAAATCTACTAAAATAGATAGATAGAAATAAATATAGAGAATATATAGAAATAAATATAGAGAATATA
>NW_020885097.1:174989-189439 GCF_003945725.1 Corapipo altera
TATAGAAATAAATATAGAGAATATATAGAAATAAATATAGAGAATATCATCATCATCATGGCTGGGCTTCATGAACAAAGATTTGGGATATAATATATAAATCAATATATAGAATATATAAAAATAAATATATAGAATATATATAAAATCTATATGTTTATTTATATATATTCTATATATAATTATACTATATATAGAATTTATATTATATATATTTAGCTAATATAAATAAATACATTTATTGATATAACATATAAATAAATATATAATATATAAATAAATATATACAATATATATAAATATATACAATACATATGAAATTTATATATTTATTTATATACATTCTATATACAATTATATTATATTTAGAATGCATATTGTATATATTTATCTAATATAAATAAATATATTTTATAATAAATAAATATATAATATATAAATAAATATATAGAATATATATGAAATCTATATCTATTTATATATATTCTATATACAGTTACATTATATATAGAATTTATATTATATATTTATCTAATATAAATAAATTTATTTATTTATATTAGATAAATATATAATATATATCTAAATATATATAAATAAATAAATATTATATATAAATAAATATAATTGCCTTAAACTGAAAAATTAACTCCTTTTAAAATTAACTCCTTTTAAAATGGCCTGTTTTGCACTAAAACAGAGAAAAAGGAACAATTGGTGCAAATATTTCTCCCTTCAGGGGGGTTTGGGGGATTTATTTCCTCATCAGCCAAAGGTGGAGGAGCTTCCCTTTTTTTGTGTCTCCCCATCCTGCTTCCCAGGTTATCCAAACATCCCTCACCCCAGCAATTAACCAATTACAGCTTCGTTACCAGAATAAAAACCACCCTCGTGAAATCCCAGCAACAGTGAGAGAGAGGGGAGGGAGAGGAGGAGCAAATGGATTTTTAATTGGTCTTCCCGAGCTGTTAATTAAAGTCCCAACGTTCCTGCAGGTAGGAAGCAGATCTTTCAGAGTGTTCTCAGTGCAGGGCTGTTGTTTGGGAGCTGCTGGGTAATTATTCTTTAGGTCCAGGCACTTGAAGCCTTGGTAGAAATAGTAATTAAGAGTAAAGAAGAAAAGTAGCTGGAATGTGTAATTAGAAAAATGGGCAGAGTGTGAGGAGAAACTTGGGCTGCTGGAAGGTGTCCCTGTGGGATGGGATGGGATTTAAGGTCCTTTCCGACTCAAACCATCCTGGGATTCATCCCCTCTCCAGCAGCCCCCTAAACCCTGAGGAAAAACACAACCAGAATAGAAAGTGCTATGAAAAATATGAGAGGTGACTTATGAGTGGAACCAAATCCCAAAAGCTTCCAAGCAGCAACTCCCTGTGTCCAAATCTGTCCCTTTTGGCCTTCACTTGAGCCTTTCTCCACCTCAGCAAGGGTCAGGACACCCCAAGCTGGGCAGGAGCAGCTCAGAGAGCTCTCCAGCTCCAACAAAACCAGTTTTCCTCCACAAGGAGCTGCCAAACGTGAGTTGATCCATCACAATAAACCCCTTCTGAGCTTGGCAGGGACTGATTAAACCCCAAAACCACTTCTGAGCTTGGCAGAGACTCATTGAGCCTCAAAACCCCTTCTGAGCTTGGCAGGGACTTGTTAAACTCCAAAACATCTTCTGAGCTCAGCAGGGACTTCTTGAGCCCCAAAACATCTTCTGAGCTCGGCAGGGACTTGTTGAACCCCAAAACCTCCTTCTGAGCTTGGGAGAGACTTGTTAAACCCCAAACTCCCTTCCGAGCTTGGCAGGGACTTGTTGAGCCCCAAAACCCTTTCTGAGCTTGGCAGGGACTTGTTAAACCCCAAAACATCTTCTGAGCTTGGCAGGGACTTGTTAAACCCCAAACTCCCTTCTGAGCTTGGCAGGGACTTGTTGAGCCCCAAAACCCTTTCTGAGCTCAGCAGGGACTCATTGAACCCCAAACCCCCCTTCTGAGCTCAGCAGGGACTTGTTAAGCCCCAGTAATGTTGTTACAAGGCTCAGTTTACCCCACTGTCCCAAACCTTGCTTACTCACAGCCCGAATCCACAGCTGAGCTCGGGTCAGTCTTTTCTCAGCTTCACCCACAGAACAAAAATAACACCAACTATTCCCTTGAAGAAATAACTCCCTGTTCCAAAAAAAGCCCATTAGGAGCATTCCATGCTGAGCACTGAGCAGGAGCTGGGTTTTCCTGGTCACTGGGAATGACTTGCACAATAATCCTTCTTTCTGTGCTGCTCTTCCACAAACACTCCCTCTCATCCAGCAGCTGAGGACTCACTCAGGATTTCTCCTTGGTGTCCCAGAGCTGGGATTTCCCAGAGAAACTGTGGGTGTCCCTGCATCCCTGGAAGTGTCCAAGGCCAGGTTGGACGGGGCTTGGAGCAACCTGGGCTAGTGGAAGGTGTCCCTGCCCATGGCAGGGGGTGCAATGAGATGGGCTTGAAGGTCCCTTCCAACCCAAACCAGTCTGGGATTCCTCCTCCACCTGCCAAGGTGGGTGTTTTAGGAGCTCTCAGTCCTGGGTTGGCTCCAGAATCAACTTCCCAGAATCCCAGAACCTGCTGAGCTGGAAGGGACCCCCAAGGCCCATCCAGTCCAACCCTCAGCCCTGCCCAGGAACATCCCCAAGAGTTCCCCCCATGTGCCCCAGAGGATCATCCAAACCCTCCTGGAGCTCTGGCAGCCTTGGGGCCATGCCCACTGCCCTGGGGAGCCTGGGCAGTGCCAACCACCCTCTGGGGGAAGAACCTTGTCCTGAGATCCAACCTGACCCTGCCCTGGCACAGCTCCAGCCATTCCCTGGGTCCTGTCCCTGGTCCCCCCAGAGCAGAGATCAGTCCCTGCCCCTCCTCTGTCCCTCCCAGCAGGACAACAGCATCGATCCCCTGGGCTCTGTGCAGTGAAGGAACTCCAGCTGATGTGTCAATAGATGTGTCAATGCTCCCTTTGTCCTGCTTTATTTTTAGTCTTCCCTCCATTGATTTGATATCAATTGGATGAGGTTGTTCTCCAGGACTTGCCTTTGATAAAGATTTGACCCTCAGCCTGAAAACAAACCTCGAGACAGGATGTGATGATATTGAGCTGTGTTTGTCTCCTCAGGCATCCAGATTTCCCTCCCCAGGGATGTGCTGGAGGAGAACAGGATCAAACTCAAAACTGTGACACTGCTGGAGCGAGTCCAGAGGCCACGGAGATGCTCCAAGGGCTGGAGCCAGGCTGGGAGAGCTGGGGGGGTTCCCCTGGAGAAGAGAAGGCTCCAGGGAGAGCTGAGAGCCCCTTGCAGGGCCTGAAGGGGCTCCAGGAGAGCTGGAGAGGGACTGGGTGCACAGGACACAGGGAATGGCTTCCCAGTGCCAGAGGGCAGGGAGAGATGGGAGATTGGGAAGGAATTCCTGGTTGGGAGGGTGGGGAGGGGCTGGACTGGAATTCCCAGAGAAGCTGATGTGGAGATCTGAACATATCTAAGGACACAGATCTGCTGGGATGGGTCCAGAGGAGGCTCCAGGATGATCAGAGGATGGAGCAGCTCTGCTGGGAGGAAAGGCTGGGAGAGCTGGGATTGTTCAGCCTGGAGAAGAGAAGCTTTGGAGTGACCTGATTGTGGCCTTGCAGGACCTGAAGGGGCTACAGGAAAGATGGAGAGAGACTGTGGACAAGGGATGGAGGGACAGAACACAGGGAATGGCTTCCCACTGCCAGAGGGCTGGGATAGATGGGATATTGGGAAGGAATTGCTGGCTGGGAGAGTGGGGAGGCCCTGGAAAAGAATTCCCAGAGAAGCTGTGGCTGCCCCTGGATCCCTGGAAGTGTCCAAGGCCAGGCTGGGATCCCTGATCTAGTGGAAGGTGTCTCTGCCCATGGCAGGGGTGGCACTGGATGGGTTTTAAGCTCCCTTCCATCCCAAACCATTCTGGGATCATTATGAAACCCACTGGTGTGTTTTTCCAGAACCCCTGGTTGAGATGTTTGGGCATCACCTCCCAAAGTCTCTCCATAACCTCATCCATGGCCAGTTCTGTCCCTTTTTTACCTTCATATTTGCCCACATTCATAAATTCTGGCCTTTTCCCTAAATTACTCCCTTTCTTCCCACATCCAGCTATTTATAGACATCAGACACATCTTCCACACCTCCTAATCACGGGCTCTAATTCAAAAAATCTCCCGTGTCCCATTTTGCAAATCCCAGCCTAAAAGCCCCCAGCCAGAATCAAAGCCTTCCTGTGCCTGTTGATGAATATTATTTGAAAGGAAAAACATCAAAAAGGGCCATAAATGCATCCAGATTTTCCTTCATCTCCCATCATTTCCCCCCTTGTACCGACTGTTGCCTCTCCACATCCCGCCAGACTATTTTGTGTTTAATCCGACCTGTGTCTCTTTATTCATGTTTAAAGCCACAGCTCTGGTGGCACATAAATAAATAAGAGTGTGACAGCAAATAAAGCAGTTTAAGAAGTGCAGCTGACAGGTTTTTATCCCCTGACATCTCCACTATTCATTTCTTTCCCCTCTGCCATTTGACTCGGTGGCATCACAAGCTGCACAACTGTAATTACTCTTTGGTTCCTATTAAGATCCAACCCGATGCTCCTCCAGTAGGATAAGAGGGGGAGAGAAGGCTGGGAATGCTCTCAGAGCTCAGAGTGTTCCTCGTGGGTGGCTCTCAGGGTGACAAAATAAAAAAGGAACAGCAAAGTAATGAGTCAGAATAAAGGAATTCAACTCCCTGGGCCTGCGATCAGGGAGGTACCTGACAAACAGAAGGGAAAAAGGGAAGCAAACACGATGGAATTGTGCCCTGAGGATGGATTAGATGCAACTTGGGAGCTTCCAGGGCTAAAATCTTGGGGTACTTAATAAAGTGATGGATTTGTGGGTCTGGCTGCAGCTCCCCAAGGAGAGCATCCAGCTTTTGGAAACCTGCTCTGGCCCGGGTTAAAAATTATTTAACACACTCAAAGTTTAAATATTAGGAAGGAATTCTTGGCTGGGAGGGTGGGGAGGCCCTGGAATAGAATTCTAGAATTCCCAGAGAAGCTGTGGCTGCCCCTGGATCCCTGGAAGTGTCCAAGGCCAGGTTGGAGCAACCTGGGCTAGTGGAAGGTGTCCCTGCCCATGGCAGGGGTGGGATGTGATGAGCTTTAAGGTCCCTTCCAACCCAAACCATTCTGGGATTCCATGATTTCTTCACATCTTACATCTTCTCTATTAAATCCAGACAGACTTTCCATAGGATTTCAAGTCCCAGAATTACTGGTGAAGGAATTCCTGGTTGGACAATCCTCAGAGCCACAGCTTTACAGCCCTGGGATGGGGGAATATCCATGATATGGGTATTCCCATTAATGGGAATCCATCAAGGGCTGGAGCCCCTCTGAAGCCAGGCTGGGAGAGCTGGGGGGGTTCACCTGGAGAAGAGAAGGCTCCAGGGAGAGCTGAGAGCCCCTTGCAGGGACTAAAGGGGCTCCAGGAGAGCTGGAGAGGGACTGGGGACAAGGCATGGAGGGACAGGACACAGGGAATGGCTTTAAGCTGGAAAAGAGTAGATTTAGGTGGGATATTGTTAAGGAATTGATGGCTGAGAGGGTGGGGAGGCCCTGGAAAAGAATTCCCAGAAAAGCTGTGGCTGCCCCTGGATCCCTGGAAGAGTCCAAGGCCAGGTTGGAGCAAGCTTGGAGCAACCTGGGTGGTGGAAGGCGTCTCTGCCCAGAGTAGGGGGTGGAATAAGATGGGATTTAAAGGTTCCTTCCAATCCAAACCATTCTGGGATTCATCCCTTCTCCAGCAGCCCCTAAACCCAGATGAAGAACACAACCAAGTCAGAACTGGATGGGTTTTGAGATCCCTTCCAACTCAAACCATTCCATGATTCTGTGATAATCAGACACCTCACTCCCAACACTGGTAAACACTATCCCAGGATTTCCTCTCACAGTAATTAATTATAAATCCCAGACTGCCCAGAAATCCCCTGAGCAGGCAGAACTGATGCCAACAGCACGTCCAAATTCCCTGGAATGCTGCCAGGGGAGGAAGGAGGTGCAGCAGGAGAGCCCTGTGCAGGCACAACAGCCATTTATCAGCTGTGGGGAAGCCAAAGGGGAATCCTCAGCTGGATTCACACAAGGCAGATCCCTCACACCCAGGCAGGGAAGGGTTTGGTCATGGAAAACAGACCTGCAGCTTGGAGAGATGGATGAAAACAGAGCCACTCACCCCCTCCAGCACCAGTCAGGTCAGCCCTAAAAGTTAATCCTGAGCCTGAAGCCACACTCAGCTGAAGATAAAGGAAACCTCCTCAGGAAAAGGTTGGTACAGGATGTCTGGAATTATGTCCCTGTTTCTTGGTTTCAGGGAAGTTATTCCTGATTTACTTCAAGAGTGGAAAGTGCTCTTTGTACTTCCAGCATTTGACCTAAAAGTGCTTATTTTTCAACTTGAGTTTTCAGGATCCCGTTTGATACCTTTAAGAGGACAACGGGACAGGAGGAGAGGGAACGGCCTCCAGCTGTGCCAGGGGAGGCTCAGGTGGCACATCAGGAGAAATTTCTCCCTGGAAAGGGTGGTCAGGCATTTCCATGGCCACTCGTTGTACTTCCCCCTCCTCCTGGATCTGTTTATCCCATGAGTTATCCTTAAATCAACAAGTCAAAATAAATTGAATGGAGAATTAACAACAAATCATTGACTCAAACTGATTGTCAAAAATATTTTTACAGGGAATTTTTGCTGTTTAAAAGGCAGAGGTTGATCCATCTCAGCTGGTTGGAGCAGGGAAAGCTGGAATCCTGAAGAGAAAGGAGGTGGAACAACAGGCAGAATGATCTGACCTGGGAGTTCTTTCCAAAACCTTCCCCTCATGTTTTGCTCGTCACAAACATCACAAAATGGTTTTTCTCTAATTTATGACCATCCTGGGATTCCATGAATCCACAGGGATGGCTCACAAAGCCTCACAGAGCCATGTTGGCCTTGGAAGAACCAAACTCCTGACCTGCTTTTTCATCTCTTTTACTCCAATAATCCCAGGAAAAGGGGATTATTTGCTTCCTACAAATGCCACACTATCCATTTGACTGATACGAGTGGGATTTATTGGGAGAAAACAAGAACAACAACTGTTCTTTGTGCAGAAAACACTTTACCACCCAAATTACTTATGAACATTTTTTAGGATTTCTGTATCTAAAGCTTCCCCTTCCCATCATCATGTAGGATTTCTGTATCTAAAGCTTCCCCTTCCCATCATCATGTAGGTTTTCTGTATCTAAAGCTTCCCTTTTATATCATTATTTAGTATTTTTATATTGAGTGAGCTCTGTTGTCTTTTTGCAGTTGATCCTTGCCTTAAATCCCAATTTTTTCTTTTATTTTCTTCTCCATTCTCAGCCATAGAAACCAAGATTTCTATTCTGCCCATACATCACAGAGACATATATTAAAAGTCAAATGCTCAGCCCAACCAGAGGGGAACACAGGCAATAAATGCTAAATCCACAGGGATGCTGCTGCTGGAATAACTGCCAGCAGGAAGCAAATGGGGGTTTGGGGGGTTTAGAGTTAATTATTTCAAGATTTAAGAATATTCCGTGAAGGACATTGAGGAGAAACCAGAAAATCACAGATTTGAAGGTTGGAAAAGCCCTCTGAGATTGAGTCCAACCATCACCCAGGCCACCACTGATCCATGTCTCCAAGCGTCACATCCACAGGGATTTTAAATCCCTCCAAGGATGTGACTCCACCTCTGCCTTGGGCTGGACAACCCCTTTCTATGAGGAAATTTTCCCTAATATCTCATTTAGCATCAATGCAGACAGACACTTCTGGAGGAGGCACATTCCCCAGCCAGGGAGAAAATCTGAGAGAGGAGGGAATTTTAAATCCCTCCAAGGATGTGACTCCACTATTGCCCTGGGCTGGACAACCCCTTTCCATGAGGAAATTTTCCCTAATATCCAATTTAACATCGATGCAGAAGGAGGCACATTCCCCACCCAGGGAGGAAATCCAAGAGAGGAGGGAATATTTGCCATTGGAATGGCCAAGTGGGAGAGCAGGGAAGCAGATAAATCCCAGGAGACAGAGGGTCTGGCTGCTCAAACAACAAAACCAGCAAGAAGCTCACAAATCCCCTTGGAATAGGGAACTGGAAGCAGGAAATCACGGACAAGGCTTGGAATCAGCATCAGAACTGCAGTAATTTAAGTGGTGATCCCCCTGTTCCAAGGCTGCCCTTCCTCCCTCCTAGATGCACAAGTATTTGGATCCTGGGAATGTCTGCAGAGCCTTCCACGAGCCCAGATTTTCCCAGAGTAGAGCAGGAAAAATGAGGTGACAGCAGAAAATATCCCAAATAAATCTCTGGGTGACAGCAGCACATCCCTGGCAGGGTCAAAACTGCCTCACATTCCCTAAGCCAGGAATTCTGACATTTTCCCAGCAATTTGACAGCACTGGAGAACAGTCTCACACCAATAAAAAAATCCCTGGAGTGCTGAGGGATGAACAGAGTTGGATTTTACAGCTCTGAGGGAGCTAAAAATAGGCCCAGCTCCAACGCTGCCATCCTGAAAACGGGCTCTGGGAGCACAGCCCGGCTAATCCCGGGAAAAAACAGCTGGATTCAGGGTACCCCTGAGGAAGGAGGAGCTGGGAGAGTCATCAGGAAACATCCCTTTGCTCCATGTTTTCTCCAGGTGGAGTTTAGGATGTTGGGGGGTTGTAGTTCAGCTCCATGTGACGTGTGGGGAGGGGAGGATATTCCCGGGAATGCCACGGGCCTGAGGGTTGGGTCTTGCTCATATCCCAAAATCCATGAGAGCAAAACATGTGGACGAGGGGAAAACACTCAAAATTTCAACGGTTCTTCACCACATTCACAAAAATATGGTAAAAAAATGAAAATGTAAGGGAATAAAACCTGACCTAGGACACTGAATCCCTGCCCAGGGCAGGGGGATGGAGCTGGATGGTCTTCAAGGTCCCTTTCCAAGCCAAACCATTCCATGATTCCATGAAAAACATGCACTTTCTCCACTGGAAAAAATGCAGATGTTTGGGTTTCCAGCATAAAACAGTGAAATAAAATATATTATTTGCTGGTTGGAGCATGCAGAGATATGGAGATATGGGGGATCTCCAGCTGCATCCACAGGGATGGGCCCAGAAAGATTTGTAGGACACTGGTAAAAAAAAACCCCAAAAAACCTTATTTTTCTATCTGAAGAAAAATAAGGGAAAGTTTTTAATTCTTTTTGAAGTTTTTGGGGTGTTTTGTAAAGGTAGAGAAGATCCCCTTTATGGTTCAGGGATATAATCCATGGGGAAACAAACTCACGAAAGGAAAATATTATGGAATCTCACAAAAACTTGGCTTGCACAGATGGACATTTACCTAAAATGCTGGAATGGAAATACAGGGAGTGGAGTGACAGGGAAAAGGGGAACGGCTTCAAACTGACAGAAAACAGGGATAGGTGGGATATAGGAAAGGAATTCCTGGTTGGGAGGGTGAAGAGCCCAGAGAAGTTGTGGCTGCCCCTGGATCCCTGGAAGTCAGACAGAACACGGAGCAACTTGGTCAACTGCTATTTTTTTTTTCCATGGAAAAGGGAATTTAAGCACTTCAATTAAACTTGCTCAGTGCAAAACTGCCAAGAGGGGACACAACAAGAAGGAGCAAAGAAGAAACAACTTCTGGATTATAAGAACAAAGAGTGAATCCAACCAGGAATTTTAGTGGTGGATAAAAATCCCAGTGCCCTTCACTGTGCCACCTGACCCTGGTGACAGCAGTTGTTTGTCCCTGAGTGTCAGAGAGCTCTTAATCAGCACTGACAGGAATAAGCAGTTGGGGTTTTGGGTTTTTTTGGTGTGGGTTTTTTTTTTTTTTTTTTTTTTTTGTGAGGTTTCTTGAGGAAAACATTTACAAACAAACACCCTTCCCGGCTCCAATTTGATGATTCACGGTACCTCAGGCCAAAATTAATCCCAGCCTAAAAGATGCTTAATACAGCAGTTCAAAAGGCAGCCTCAGACATGAAGAGCAGATCTCTCTCAGACACAGAACCACGGGATGATTTGGGGTGGAAGGGAACTAAAAGATCAACACTTTTCATTATCCCAGGTTGCTCCCAAACCAACCCCAAAAAAGGCCCCAAACCCAACCCCAAAAAAGGCCCCAAACCAAACCAACTACCTCAACAAAAACTTAACAAAAACCAACCCAAACCACAAACAAAACCCCCAAAAGGCCCCAAACCCAACCCAAAAACAGGCCCCAAACCCAACCCCAAAAAAGGCCCCAAACCCAACCCAACTACCTGAACCAAAACCGAACAAAAAACAACCTGAACCACAAACAAAACCCCAAAAAGGCCCCAAACCCCAAACCGAACAGCATGACTTTAAGTGCCACATTCCCAGTGCCAACCAGCCTAAATGACAATAATTCTCCCTTGATTCCTCCCAGTCCTGTCAAAATGTTTCCATCAGGGAATGTCAGGCTGGAATAATCCAGAAGTAGGTTTCCTATTTCAGGGGGTTTTGTTGGTTTTTTTTTTTTTTAGAGCAGCCAAGTTCAGGCTGAATTCTTAAATAATTCAAAGCTCATCGATTGAAATATTCCACCTCAGCCTCCTCCTGTAATTTAAAGCTACACAGGTAAACAGGGGGCTGAGGGAATCTTATCCCATTTTGTGGGAATGTCAGATAAAAGTGGAAGGAGGATGTTGAGTCCTAGTTAGGAAGGGCAGGACAAATGAGAGAGGAGAGTCTTCAGCTCCTTCAGAGAAGGGGAGAACATCAAAATAGCACCTTAATTGTGATGTGAGGATGACGAGGAGCAGAAGCAAAAAATAAGGAATTTAACCAGGAAGTGTTCACAAAATCAGAAAACAAAAGTTCCCAATTAAAGCTCAGAGAATGGTGGGATCACTAATTAATTCCAAAACTGGAGCCAGGCTGGGAGAGCTGGGGGGTTCCCCTGGAGAAGAGAAGGCTCCAGGGAGAGCTGAGAGCACTGGAAAGGATGGATGAGGCCTACATTCATTTTCAAGCCCATCATCACATCTCATAAAATCCCAGAATGGTTTGGGTTGGAAGGGACCTTAAAAGCCCATCTTGTTCCACCCCCTGCCATGGGCAGGGACACCTTCCACTATCCCAAGTTGCTCCAACCTGGCCTTGGACACTTCCAGGGATCCAGGGGCAGCCACAGCTTCTCTGGGAAACTTGTGCCAGGACCTCACTGAAAACACCTTTATTATAAATTTAAGCCATAAACCACCATTTACGTCACATCCTCCTGCTCTGTGGTTCAAACTGCTGAGACACCACATTTCCTCAGGGAACTCATTTTTTCACCAACACAATGATAAATTCAGTGGCTTTAAGATATTAATTATTGCAGGAAAGCAGCGATTTTCCAGTGGGAAGCCCAGGTTTTCAGGCTTTCTGGAGCAAATGAGTGCACAGATAATACACTGATTTTCTAATCAATCACATTCACAGGAAGGTCAAGCAGCCCCATCTCTGTGCTTAATTAATATTTGTTTGGATAAAGCCACAACTGGCTGTTTGCTTATTAAAGTTTGTTATTAACTATTAACCTTGGCATTCAGCTCCTTTAACACGGAACCAGCGGCGTTTTTCATTTAATAATTGTATTAAAATAGAAACTGTGTCAACCAAAGATTAACTTTAAAAGCCTCCACGGGCTAAAAATAATGAACTAATCTACATTTACCAAAAGAACAGATTGGAGATGATTATTAATCCCTTTGCAGGATGCAGGAGTGGGGGGTTTGATCCTCAAGTTCTAACTTTAAACGTGATGACTTTGCACTTGGAAGGGAATTGGAAGGGAATGGTTTTCTTGGCTTACAGGGGGGGTTTGGTGGGGCCAAGATTCCTATTCCATGATCCCAGGGGTCACAGATCCAACCTTGATGTTGATCCCTGTGGGAGCTAATTTTGGGAGTCCCCCAGATTAGTCTGGACAGGGCTCAGTGACACTTGAAGTCACCAAGGAGGAGAGAATGTGGCCTAAACACACAAATAAATGTGGCCTAAACACACAAATAAATGTGGCCTAAACACACAAATAAATGTGGCCTAAACACACAAATAAACTCCAACCTGCTGGTCCAGAGCTAATCCTAACTCTGGGAATGCAGGGAAAAGCTCTAAAAATAGAATCATAGAATCCCAGAATGATTTGGGGTTGGAAGGGACCTTAAATCCCATCTCATCCCACCCTCTGGAATGGGCAGGGACATCTTCCACTGTCCCAGCCCATCATGCTGGTGTCACCTCCTTGTTGTCACTGCAAGTTTATTAATTCCTCACACAAAGCTAATTATTGTTAATCTTTAAATAAAATGAGGCACATGGAAAAAACTTTTGGCATCATCCTAAGGAATAAAAATGATGGACAAAGCTCCATGTGCTGAGCTGAATCACAGACTTTTTGGGAGGCAGAGTTGGAAGCTTTCAAGGCTCACTAATACACTTATAAAATTGGAAGGGAATGGTTTTCTTGGCTTACGGGGGGGTTTGGTGGGACCAAGATTCCCATTCCATGATCCCAGGGATCACAAAGCCAACCCTGCTGCTGATCTCTGTGGGAGCAGGAGGGAATCCCCCAAATTAGCCTGGACAGGGACAGACTCAGTGACACTTGAAGTCACCAAGGAGGAGAGAATGTGGCTTAAACACACAAATAAACTCCAACCTGCTGGTCCAGAGCTAATCCCAACTCTGGGAATGCAGGGAAAAGCTCTAAAAATAGAATCATAGAATCCCAGAATGGTTTGGGGTTGGAAGGGACCTTAAATCCCATCTCATCCCATCCCCTGGAACAGGCAGGAACATTTTCCGCTAGCCCAGGTTGCTCCAAGCCCCATCCAACCTGGTCTTGGACACTCCCAGGAATGGAGTAGTTTATCCATAATAAACTACTCCAAACCCATTCTCCAGGATGGGAATGGGAGGGATCCACAGGGAGTGGAACTGGACTGGGAGAACAAGTCCATTAATCTCTCAGAGCAGTGCAAGAGATGAAAAGAAAGTAGACTTCAAGGGAACAATCCTTGCAAGAGATGAAAAGAAAATAAGACTTCAAGTGAACAGTCCCAACACTTGTGATGATGTCTCTGGGTTTGCACTGTGAACAAGCTGTTAAAATTAAAATATATATGTATATAAAGCAAAAATAAGAAGGAAAAGAGTTGTAAATAAGCCAATTTGAGTAAAAAGCAAGGGGATGAGCTTTAAGGTCCCTTCCAACCCAAACCATTCTGGGATTCTGTGATTATTTATTTTATTAGACCAATGCATTTAAACACAGAGAAATGTGGGTTTAAGACTAAGTAGTTTCTGGCAGGTCATATTTCAAAAAAACACCTTCAGCACACAGCCAACAATAAATAAATATATATTTATATATATAAAGTAATAATGATGTCTTTAAAGTTCAACAAATGGCTCCAAGGGTCTGATTTAGCACAATTAAAATCCAGTGTAACGAAGCAAAATTAAATAAAATTCAAAGAAAACAAAATTTCTCTTTATTGGTAATAACTTAGGATGCACAAATTGGTATCACAAAATCCCAGACTGGTTTGGGCTGGAAGGGACCTTAAAGCCCATCTCATTCCCAATCCCCTGAGAACTCCCAGTCCCTTTGGATGTGCAGCTGATCCCGTGGCACAGCACCAGGAACTAATCGTTGGAATGAAAAACTTGGATGTTTCTTTTACATCTCCTCAAGTATTTCGGAGCAAAATTAATTCTTGGATGCCCTTCTTGGCTCCACATCAAACTGACCAGAGCCTGGCATGGAAAACTCCTACAGCTCCCTGTCACACACAGGATTGGAGCAGCAACCAAAGGCTGGTTTGGTTTTTGCAGCAAAACTGAAAATATTGTGATTAAAAACAACTTCTCAGTTGAAATCTCTGCTTTGTTTTCATTCCTGGGATTGCTTTAGAAAGAAAAATCTCATGTTGACATGAAATATTAATGTGTTTCCCTTTGAAAAAGGCATCAAAATTCGCTTTTAATTGCTGCATTATTAACATTTTTGGAAAATAATCGGAATTTGGGAGTGATTTATTTTGTTTCTAATGCTGAAAGCGCCTCATAGAAAATAGTTCATTTTTAAAAGCTGCTCAACTATCACTAAACTCACTGGGTTTGGATCAGAGAGAGGCAGAGCAGAGTTTGGTTGGGCCTTGGAGAGTTACAGGAAAAATAATGAGGGGGAAGAGGAGGAAAAAAAGGAAAACAAACAACCCCCAAACAAGCAAAAGCCTAAATAAAAATAAACAACAATAAACAAGCCAAACAAAACCCCTGAAGCAAAACCAACCCCGAAAAAGCCCCAAACCAACCCCGAAAAAGCCCCAAA
>NW_020885097.1:189449-189606 GCF_003945725.1 Corapipo altera
CCCCGAAAAAGCCCCAAACCAACCCCGAAAAAGCCCCAAACCAACCCAACTACCTGAACCAAAACCAAACAAAAAACAACCTGAACCACAAACAAAACCCCAAAAAGGCTCCAAACCAAGCCCCCAAAAAGGCCCCAAACCAAGCCCCCAAAAAGGC
>NW_020885097.1:189616-207832 GCF_003945725.1 Corapipo altera
AGCCCCCAAAAAGGCCCCAAACCAAGCCCCCAAAAAGGCCCCAAACCCAACCCCAAAAAAGGCCCCAAGCAAAAAACCTAACCAAACAAAACGACCCTAAACAAACCAAAACCTCCCAAACAAACAAAAAAATAGGTTGAAATCCAAGAAAAAGTGAGTTTTGCTGACAATCCCAAGGATAAAACATCCAAATCCCTTTTCTCTTCCCTGAATATCTTCTGATAACCAACAAATAAAGGAATACAGGAACAGGGGCTGATTTAGGGAAATCGTGAGGGGAAAAAAATGGGAAAACATTTTACTGGGACAAGCAGGTTGGAGTTTGTGTGTTTAAGCCAAGGTCTCTTCCATCCTAAACCATTCCGGGATCATTGTGACCTTAATTCCCTATTTCCTCACTCATCTCCTGCTCCCAAGTGTCACAAACTGCTGATTTTCCCATTTTTGGGTTTTTTTTGGAACAAAAGCTGCCACAGTAAAACTGTCACAGCTTTTTGGCCCCAGGAACGAGCTGGAGCCTCATTCCCTCACCCCCTGCCAGGGAGGGGTTTCCCCAAGGCTCATCCCAAACCACCCATATTCCCTATTTTCCTTAATTTTCAGCTCTAAAGTCTGTGCCACCAACTCCTCCAACGGATCTTTTCTAACAAGAAACAGCCCCCAAAAAAGCAGTTTAACCCTCACATTCCTTCCACTTCTTGACTTCTGTCAAAAACAGGCTTATTTTCCTTCTCTCCATAAAAAAAAAAGAAAAATTCAGGATTTTTCTCTGGGCAGGTGCTGGAAGAGCTGAGAGGGAACAAAGAGGCACATTCCAGAATCCAGGAGCACTTTCTGTCACAGTCATAACCCCAACCCTAATTCCAGTTGGCTCCACTGTGGGATAAAACTGGGAATGGGCACTTGGGAGGGGTGGAAAAGAGCATTTCTATTCTCAGGTTAAGGGACATCAAATCTGGGATCCACATATATTTCTTGCAATTACACAGACTCAAAATTAAGGATATTATCCCCAAAACTGCAGAGCAGGGAGAAGGGATCAGCACTGGAAGTTGGATCATGAGTCAGGATAGAATTTCCAGAGGGGGGGAAGCCCTGAAATATTAAAAGAACGATATTAAGTTGGACAAAAAGAGGCTTTTTTTTTTTTGCAGATTCGTTGCATTTTTCTGCATTTTTTAAATTAAAGATTAAACAGAAGTTTAATATCAGATTCTAAAGCAAAAGCTTGTCTCGGAGTGGCAAAGTCAAAATGTTTCCATCAGGGAATGTCAGGTTGGAATAATCCAGAAGCAGGTTTCCTATTTCAGGGTTTTGGGTTGTTTGTTTTTGTTTTTTTTTTTAGAGCAGCCAAGTTCAGGCTGAATTCTTAAATAATTCAAAGTTCATCGATTGAAATATTCCACCTCTCCTTCTTCCTGTAACTTAAAGCTATGCAGGTAAAAAGGAAGCTGAGGGAATCTTATCCCATTTTGTGGGAATGTCAGATAAAAGTGGAAGGAGGACCTTGAGTCCTGGTTGGGAAGGGCAGGACAAGTGACAGGGAAGAGTCTTCAGCTCCTTCTGAGAAGGGGAGAACATCAAAATAGCACCTTAATTGTGACGTGGGGATGAGGAGGACCAGAAGCAAGAAATGAGGAATTTAACCAGGAAGTATTCACAAGATCATAAAACAAAAGTTCCCAATTAAAGCTCAGAGAATGGTGGGATCACTAATTAATCCCCAAACTGGAGCCGGGCTGGGAGAGCTGGGGGGGGGGTTCCCCTGGAGAAGAGAAGGCTCCAGGGAGAGCTGAGAGCCCCTTGCAGGCCTCCAGGAAGGAGAACGGTCTAAAACCTGTTGATTCCCTGAGTTTAGTGGGATTTGGGTAGTGGAATACCCCGGGTTCAGGATTCCAAAGGAATCAAAGTCACTGAGGTTGGAAAAGCCCTTGAGGATCAAGTCCAACCTGATCATCACTTCACCACATCCTCAAGTGCCACATCCACAGGTTTTTGGAACATTCCAGGGATGGTGACTCCATCCCTGCCCCTCCCAATGCTTTCCAACCCTTTCTGTTGGAAATATTCTCTGATATCCAACCAAAACCTCTCATTGGTGCAACTCGAGGCCGTTTCCTCTCCTGCTTTTTCCCCTCAAGAGTTTCTTGGAAAAACCAGACTCGTTTCCTTTGACCAATTGTGTCAGAAATAAAAAAAAACAACCCTTTCAAGTAAAAATAGCTGGGTTGGCCTGGGTTGCTAATTTTAGAGGGTGCATTTGGGGGGATGGCATCAAAAGCTCAGCAAACAGCACAAATGTGCTTCGCTCACACCAAGAACTGAGCAGAAGACACAAAATGAGAGCCAGAAAATCGTTCCACAAGGCCTTGCTGGCCCTCACACACAACCTGCTGCTCTCCAGGTGACATTTATATCCCTCTTCCAGCTCCAAATATCCATTATTTTGCAGGAAAATTCAAGTTTTTATTCACTGGCGTGCTGAGAATTTGTCATGAACTCTATTTCTTGCAGATGTTCCCCTCATGGTGCATCCCAGGCCAGTTGCAGGGGAGGTTGGAATGATTCCCACCCCTTCCACTTTATGGATAAAGGATGATCCTCCCACCTTCACACCCACTCCCAGCCCTCCCATTTCCTCTCTGGTGGCGACCAAACGTCTGCAGCCAAATCCCAGCCTCGGGGAGTCTTTCTACAGGAAGGGTTTGTTGCTGGAAATCCATGTCCAGGGTCTGGGCAGCCGCTGCTCTGGGCTTTGGGATCTTCCCCAAAGTGTGGAATGTTTCATTTAAAACAGTAGGAGAGGGGAATTCTGAGAAATAACAACCACTCCTGCAAAGAGGTGACCTCCACATCCTATTTTATAATCATGGAATGGTTTGGATTGGAAAGGATTTTTAAGATTATCCCATTCCATCCCTGCCTTGGGCACACCTCCCACTATTCCAGGTTGCTCCAACCTGGTCTTGGACACTTCCAGGGATCCAGGGGCAGCCACAGCTTCTCTGGGAATTCCATCCCAGCCCCTCACCACCTTTCCAGTCAAAAATTCCTTCCCAATCTCCCACCTAAATCTCCCCTTTTCCACCCTAAAGCCATTCCCTGTGTCCTGTCCCTCCATGCCTTGTCCCCAGTCCCTCTCCAGCTCTCCTGGAGCCCCTTTAGGCCCTGCAAGGGGCTCTCAGCTCTCCCTGGAGCCTTCTCTTCTCCAGGGGAACTCCCCCAGCTCTCCCAGCCTGGCTCCATGTGAGATCTCTTTTTATATTATCCAATTTATCCCATTTTTCCATAATATCCAGGTGCTGTAGCACATTTTGTACTCACTCATGGACAAAGCTGACTCCAGGATTATTTGCTAACACAACCAGGGCACATTCCCTTGGGAATTCCAATTGATTATCACTCCACCAAATTAAAAGCACAACAGTAAACCCCTAGATCATGAAGTAATTTGCTGTTACAGTAAATCAAGCTGTGCTACATTTACTGCTGCTCCAGCAAAATAAAAACAGGGATTGGGGAAGAAACAGCTCCAAAGAAACACAGACACTCATCCCAGAAGAAGTGTTTGGAGTGAAAGGATAAAACAAAGTCCCAGTTTGTGCCTCCAACGTTCTTTAATCATCTTCTCCTGACTTTGTTCCCCAGGACATTAAACAATTCAAATTTGCTTTTTTAACTACCAAAAGCTCCTTTTCACCTGCCAAAGAGGAACAAGTTTGGCTGCCAAGCAAAGTCAAAGCACCAGCAGGATTCCAGGTAGGCAAAAATCTCATGGATTTGGGCCAAATGACTCCGAGAGACACCTCCCCCCAGCATCTCTAAATTGCCATCTGGTCCCACAACACGCTGATCTTTCCAGGCCAGAGGAAAAATGCCTGGAATCCAGCCTGCATTTAACTTGGAATTAAATTTCCAGGGGCTAATGAAGCATTTTCTGCAAACATAAGCACCCCCGGTCCTGGTTGTGGCACTGAAGAGAGAAAAGTGGCTCTTCAGAGGGTCTCCAGGGGGAAATTCCATTAAAAAGGGATGGTTTTCGGAACCAGCCCTTCTCTGGGTTAGAGGGGGATGGGGAATTCACCACTGGAAGGGAAGAGGCTGGTTGGGCACTTGGGATTGAGCCTCATTTTCTCACAGCTGGTTATGAGAGAAGAAGATGGAGAAGATGGAGACAACTCAAGCTGGGTGGGACAAATAAAGCTTAAATACTCCACCAAACTGAAATCAGGGAGGATTCATCCAGCACTCCAGGATTTAGGACAGGTTTGGAGCAGCCTGGGATAATGGAAGTTGTCCCTGCCCATGGGAGGGGGTGGAATGAGGTGATTTTTAAGGTCCCTTCCAACCCAAACCATTCCATGATTCAGCTCTGGATGGACATCAATCAAATTTTGCTGCACAGAG
This sequence comes from Corapipo altera, assembly GCF_003945725.1. Taxonomy (NCBI): domain Eukaryota; kingdom Metazoa; phylum Chordata; class Aves; order Passeriformes; family Pipridae; genus Corapipo; species Corapipo altera. The sequence continues at coordinate 194,024 of NW_020885097.1, forward strand.
AATCTTCATATTTGTAATAAACACCCTCTGAATTTACCCACAAATGTGTTTTCTCCTTCCTCCAACCCCTCCAGCTGAGCTTTCCACCCCAAGAAGCTCCAAGAGAGCTTCCCAAACAGAGACAGAGCTGTCACAAAGCCGCAGGGAGAACCTGGTTGTGTCAGCAAAGCCAGAGGGGTTGAACTGAGCACACAAAGTGCTGAGCAGGGGGAAGAAAACCTTCTGGCTTCCTCCAAGATCAGCACCTTAAGGATTCCCATTTTTTTTCCTGTCAGCAACACAAGTGAAGTGGAAAAAGAAAAGCCCTCTGGGTCTGCATCTCCCACTTTTGAGGGGCTGGAGGGGTTTGGGGCAATCAGGGAAAGCCACAGCTCAGTTTTGGTTGTGCCCATTGCAATCCCAGGCACAAACAGGGGCTGAGTGGAGAATGGATGGAGAAAAGCCCCAAAGAGAAGGATTTGGGGGTGTTGAGGGAAGGATTTTGGGTGGTGTTGGCACCCAGAGATCAACAAAACCTTGGGATGCACCAAGAGACCTGACCAGGACATCAAGGGAGGTGATTCTGCCTCTCCTCGGCCCCAGCTGGAGTTCTGCATCCAGCTCTGGGGCCACCAACACAAGAGAGATGTGGATTTGTTGAAGCAAGTCCAGAGGAGGCCATGGAGTTGCTCCAAGGATGGAGCCAGGCTGGGAGAGCTGGGGGGGTTCCCCTGGAGAAGAGAAGGCTCCAGGGAGAGCTGAGAGCCCCTTGCAGGGACTAAAGGGGCTCCAGGAGAGCTGGAGAGGGACTGGGGACAAGGCATGGAGGGACAGGACACAGGGGATGGCTTTGGGCCGGAAAAGCGTAGATTTAAGTGGGATATTAGGAAGGAATTCCTGGTTGGGAGGGTGGGGAGGCCCTGGAATAGAATTCCCAGAGAAGCTGTGGCTGCCTCTGAATCCCTGGAAGTGTCCAAGGCCAGGCTGGAGCAACCTGGACTGGTGGAAGGTGTCCCTGCCCATGGCAGGGGTTGGAATTAGATGATCTTTAAGGTCCCTTCCAACCAAACCAGTCTGGGATTCCATGATAAATTCACCCTTCCTGCTCAAGGCTTTTCTCCAGCCCTTCCTATGCCAGAGTCATTATGCAAATGAGCTCTTAATGCAATTAGCACCGTGGGAATCGGGATCCCAGGAGGGTGATGGTGCCACCCCAACCCCGCTGCTGCTCAAGTCAGTGTGAGGTTTCTCTCCTCCTCCTCCCACCCAAGTGTGGAATCACTCCCTTCAGGAAACTTCCTCCTCCCAGATTTCTCACTCAGATGAGCCAAGGGAACCTTAAACCACCTCAGGAATGTGGATCCAAGAAGGATCCTCTCCCCATCCATCCAACACCACCCAGTGAGGGCTGTGGTGCTGCCACGGGTGAGAAGATACCACAGCCGGGCTGGGAGAGCTGGGAATGTGAGCTCAGGGATGAACAGGGATGTGCTTGGGATCAGTGCTGCTGCCCAGGCAGCCTCCCACATCCCACTGGGAAGCTCAGCATCCCTGAGGAAGCAAATTTTCCCTGGCAGCAGCACATGGCCTTGGACACCCCACACAGCAGGTCCTGCTGCTCCAGAAGCATTCCTGGTGCCACCTCACCCTGGAAAATCCAATCAGGATCTTCCTGATTGCCCTCATCCAGCAGACTGGGAGGTTTTGGAGGCCCAGAGCTCCTTTTCCAGGATACATGAGAGGATAAAACGTGGTCACAATGGAAGAAACAAAAAAATATGGAGAGAACTTGCTTTGGAGGAAAATTCCTCCCCATGGACACCTCAGATCCAGGCATAGCTCAGAGCATAAATTCCAGCTGGGTGAGCTGCCTAAACCTGGGTTTAAACTGGAGCTCATCCATCCATCCATCCATTCCTGATCCATCCATCCCACTCGAGAGAGTTACAGCTCACGTCGGATTCAGCTTTGCCGCTCCATAAATTCCAGGAGAGGGAACCTCAGGAGGGTTTTCAGCACATTCCCGGTGCATAACCACGGACAGGAGCACAGGGCTGGGAAGCAGCCGTGCAGGGAACATCCTGGAGGCTGCGGGAATGATGGGAGAAGGGATGCAGGGAGCAGGAATTCCATAAAGCTGGGGAGGGAGCAGGGATCCCACGCCTTTGAAACCACCACTGGCTGCAGAGCTCAGGTTCTGCTGCCGCATTTGCAATTTAAAAAAATCACAGCACTCAGGGATGCAAATCCATATGGAACACAGGGAAGAGACAAACAAGTGTTGGGGAGGCTCTCATGGAGCATCTTGGAGCTTTGGTGGTGTATTTTTAAGTGGGTGGAAATATGGGAAGAAATGGAGTTTGCACTGAGGTGTGTGAGGTGCAGGAGTTGTTTGCACCTCTAATTTCTCCCTGCTTCCCTGACCTGATGCTCCATAAAAAGGGGTGGGCCCACAAATCCATGCAAAACCAAGCTTACAACAAATAAACAAAGTTTACCTCACAATTATCCCTCAAAAATATCCAGGATTTCAATGCCACGAGTTGTTTGTATCCAATCTCTCCTCTAGAAAACTTCATTTTCTAGAGGTTTCAATAATGATGAAAATACTTCACAAAAATCAACTTTGGGACTTTTTCTGTATTTTTTTAAACCACAATCCTGCAGGACAACAGGAATCCAATGGAGATGAGTAACCCCTAGGATGAGTTAACAACAAATAAACAAAGTTTACCTCACAATTATCCCTCAAAAATATCCAGGATTTCAATGCCACGAGTTGTTTTTATCCATTTTCTCTCCTGAACCTGATTTAATTTCATTTTCTAGAGGTTTCAATAACAACATCCCATCGTTCTCAAGAATGAAAATACTTCATAAAAATCAACTTCGTGACTTTTTCTGTTTTTTTGAACCACAACCCTGCAGGACAACAGGAATCCAGCAGAGATGAGCAACCCCTGGACTTCACACACACACAGGAATTCCCTGGATGGACATGGGAAAACGGCACTAAAATGTTGGTTGGGGGGTTTATTTTGGGGATTCATTTTCCTTCCACTTCGTGGGTGATAAAAAGCTGCTGTTTCAGAGAGAGCTTGAGGAAGATCATGAAGTGGCTCCCACTTGTCATGGAATTACTGAAGTTGGAAAAGCCCCCTGAGAACATCAAACCCAACCACCACCACCCCCCAGCACTGCCAAGGCCACCACTGCCCCATGTCCTCAAGTGCCAAATCCACAGGGCTTGGAAATCCCTCCAGGAATGGGGATTTCATCCCTGTTCCAATTCCTGACCACCCTTTCCATGAAGAAATTCCTCCTGATATCCAATCTCATGTCAGAGCTCCAGCTTCAACTTCATTTGTGAAGCACATGTTCCTTTTCCTGGTATTTTTTTTATGGATTATGTGACTGTTTAGGCTCATTTATCCCATTTTTGGGCGCACTGTTAATCCCAGGTTGTGATCCACCATCAGACAACACCCTGGGAATACTCTGGCACTGCAAATCCCAAGCCTCCATCCCATCAAAAACCCCATGTGAGAGCAGTTTCCGTGCCACAAACTGACCACTCTGCCTTGTCAGACATCCAGGAACTCCAAAGATGCTCCAAGGGCTGGAGCCAGGCTGGGAGAGCTCAGGGGGTTCACCTGGAGAAGAGAAGGATCTGGGAAGAGCTGAGAGCCCCTTGCAGGGCCTAAAGGGGCTCCAGGAGAGCTGGAGAGGGACTGGGGACAAGGGATGGAGGGACAGGACACAGGGAATGGCTTTAAGGTAGAAAAGAGTAGATTTAGGTGGGATATTGGAAAGGAATTTTTGGATGGGAAGGCGGTGAGGGGCTGGGATGGAATTCCCAGAGAAGCTGTGGCTGCCCCTGGATCCCTGGAAATGTCCAAGGCCAGGTTGGAGCAACCTGGGCTGGTGGAAGGTGTCCCTGCCCATGGTGGGGGTGGCACTGGATGCGATTTAAAGATCTTTTCCAATCCAAACCATTCCATGACTTTAAGAAATGAGATTATGGACATAACTGGGAGAAGGCACCACCACATGACTCCAGCTGGAGGTGCCGAGTTCCAACATCTCAGACTGCTGCTTCTGCCCCACATCCATCCTTAATTTGTAATCCCAGAATCCCTGAGGTTGGAAAAGCCCCCTGAGATCATCAAGTCCCCCCCGTGCCCAATGCCCACCTTGTCCCCCAGCCCAGAGCACTGAGTGCCACGGCCAGGCCTTCCTGGGACACCTCCAGGGCTGGGCACTCCAAACCTCCCTGGGCAGCCCCTGACAAGGCCTCACCACCCTTTCCAGGAGGAAATTCCTCTGTAAAGGAAAAAAACAAACCACAAACTCCTTCAAATCTCCCCTTTCCCTCAGTTCCAGAGATCTATAAAAACATCAACCAGCCTTTAGTTATCCAGGAGCTGGATGTTCTTAGCTCCTGGTGCTGCCACTGATTGTATGTCCCAGAAATCATTTAATTTCTTTTTGACCCAGTTCTAGAGCTGGGTAAATATTGATTTTTTTTTTTTGGTTATGTTATTGTTCACTTGCCAAATTTGGGGGGAAAAAAAAAAACCTGCTTTAGGCCAAGCTTCAGTGAAACGGAGATTTGTTGTTACCACTGGGTTCCTGATTTTGTTCAAATATCACCATTTTGGCTGCTTCGACTCCAGACTCAAAATATTTATCTTGTTGTGCTTAATCTCTTCATTAAATATGCAAAACCCCCAATCAAAATATTGGAGGCAGGACAACGACAGTTTAACGAGATTCCAAGGGAAGGGAACTCTCCTGCAGTTCTCTCCAAGTTTTTTTCCCCCCCATTTCTCAGATGCTGCTGTTTCCACATGATAAATTAGCCATGGAAAATAAAAATTAAACAAAGCAAGAGCTAAACTGGGCCCTGATGGTCAAATTCAAAGGAGGGAAGCAAAGCTTGATGAGCCTGTCTGTTTTTAATTAATGCCTTTAGATCCATCAACTATGTATTTGTAGGACATAAATCCCAGGAAATACATATTTTTTTAAGTTTATATAAAATAGATAAGGAGTTTTAGGTAGTTTTTAAACTCCTGGAGCCCCAAACTCAACTGGCACCATCAAGGATGGTCATCGCTCCATGACCACTGGAGGAATCACCAGTACCTCCCAAAATCTACTTGTTCCAAACACCAGCAGGGAAAGATTGTGATCAAACCTCTCAGAAACCACCACTGGGAGATTATATCAGATACATCCTGATAAATATTCATTCTCCTGACACTCATCTGAGAGAGAAATCCATGGAATCATCAGTGATCCTCACGTGCCAGCTCAGGATATCAGGAAAGATGTGCAATTTTAGTCCTGCCTTTAGATCCATCAACTCTGTATTTGTGGAACATAAAGCCCATGAAATAGTTCGGTTTTTTAGGTTTATATAAAATAAATAAGTAGTTTTTCAACTGCTGGACCCCAAACTCAACTGGTACCATCAAGATGTGACCACTGGAGGAATCACCAACATCTCCCAAATCTACTTGAACATCAGCAGGGAAATATTGTGATCAAATCCTCAGAAACCACCACTGGGACATTGTATCAGATACATCCTGATAAATATTCATTCTCCTGACACTCATCTGAGAGAGGAATCCATGGAATCATCAGTGATCCTCACATGCAAGCTCAGGATGTCAGGAAAGATGTGCAATTACAGGTCTGCCTTTAGATCCATCAACTATGTATTTGTAGGACATAAATCCCATGAAATATATATTTTTTAAAGTTTATATAAAATAAATAAGGAGTTTTAGGTAGTTTTTAAACTACTGGAGCCCCAAACTCAACTGGCACCACCAAGGATGATCATCACCCTGTGACCACTCCAGGGCTGGAGGAATCACCAGTATCTCCAAAAATCTACTTGTTCCAAACACCAGCAGGGAAAGATTGTGATCAAACCCCTCAAAAACCACCACTTGGAGATTATCTCAGATATATCCTAATAAATATTCATTCTCCTGACACTCATCTGAGAGAGAAATCCATGGAATCATCAGTGATCCTCACGTGCAAGCTCAGGACATCAGGAAAGATGTGCAATTTTAGTCCTGCCTTTAGATCCATCAACTCTGTATTTGTGGAACATAAAGCCCATGAAATAGTTCGGTTTTTTAGGTTTATATAAAATAAATAAGTAGTTTTTCAACTGCTGGACCCCAAACTCAACTGGCACCATCAAGATGTGACCACTGGAGGAATCACCAACATCTCCCAAAATCTACTTGTTCCAAACGTCAGCAGGGAAAGATTGTGATCAAACCTCTCAGAAACCACCACTGGGACATTGTATCAGATATATCCTGATAAATATTAATTCTCCTGACACTCATCTGAGAGAGGAATCCATGGAATCATCAGTGATCCTCACGTGCCAGCTCAGGATGTCAGGCAAGATGTGCAATTTTAGTCCTGCCACAGCACTCGAGGGGTATTTAATGCCTTGATTTGGTGGAACATTTGTTGTTTTCCCAGGCAGATGCCAACACTTCTATTCCAAGAAAATAATCCCCTCCTGATTAGCAAAATGTCTCCAGTTCCTCCATATGTTGGGAGAGAAGGAACTGCCCCACTCAAAGAGTTATGAAAACAAGTTAAAAAGTGGCTTTTGGGATGCTGAGCTCCCACTGAGCTGTGATATTTGGGAGAAGAGCAGCTCTGGAGATCCAAGGAAGCTCGTGGGTGGGAAAACAGCAGCTCTGTCACCAGGCCTTTAATGTCATAATTACTTTTCACGTTGATTAATTGCTTGTCAGCGCTCAAGGGGGAGGAACCACGCAAAGCTGGTTCCTACTCTGTGATTTCCATGGCAAAAAATGAGGGAGAAAAAGCATGGAATACCCTCCAACTGAATCCTCCTGCTCAGTACTTCAAGTGAGGCACCTGCTCTGCAGGTTCGAGACCTCCCTGAGGCTCCAGAGCCCAACCACAGTGGGATTTGAGGACCTGGGTCGGATTTTGGCACAACTCCGGAAATCCCACGGTTGTCCTGAATTCCAGGGAGCTCAGCAGATGTCCCTGGGATGTCACCTCCATGGACAGACCATCTGAGCCATCCATATGGGCTGGGAAGTGCTCTCCAGCCACCTGAAGTGTTCCAAACCCCCCCAGGAGCTGGTAGATCACCCCCAAAGTCAATTCCACACATGCCCACCCCTCTTTTGGGGATGAGGAGAGGTTTTTTGTGGGATTAAGGAAGGGATTTCCTGGGCACACCAAGCTCAGCTGGAGCTTAGACTGGAAGTTGAGTAGCCCAACTGGATTTTATGGGATCTGGATGCTCTCAGGAAGGATCAGAGCACCTGAGCTGGGGTAATTATGGAATCACAGAATCATTCAGGTTGGAAAAGCCTCCTGAGATTGAGTCCAACCATCCCCCAGCACTGCCAAGGCCACCACTGCCCCATGTCCCCAAGTGCCACATCCACCCAGCTTTTAAATCCCTCCAGGGATTCCTCCTTTGTCCTCCAGACATTTTTATTGCCAACTCTTTCCTTTATGTTCAAGCTCTCACCAAATCCATTCAAGCAAAACCGAGGGAATTAAAGCTTGGCTTTCCCTGGATTCATATTCCCCCATGGTCAAAGAAACACCAAGCCAACCACAAACAAGGGAATTCAAGCTTGACTTTCCATGGATTTATATCCCTCATGGACAAAAAACACCTCACCAATACAACCATAACCCAGGGAATTCTTTTCCATGGATTTATATCCCCCATGGACAAAAAAACACCAATACAACCATAACGAAGGGATTTATATCCCCCATGGTCCAGGACACACCCCACCAATACAACCATGACCCAGGGAACTCTTTTCCATGGATTTATATCCCCATGGCCAAAGAAACACTTTACCAGCACAAAGGAATTCAAGCTTGACTTTCCCTGGATTTATATCCCCCATGGACAAAGAAACACCCCACCAACAGAAGGATGTCCAAGGGAATTAAAGCTTGACTTGCCATGGATTTTTATCCCCCATGTCCAAAAAACCACCCCACCAATACAACCATAACCCAGGGAATTCTTTTCCATGGATTTATATCCCCCATGGCCAAAAAAACCCACCCCACCAATTCAAGCAGAACAAAGGGAATTAAAACATCCCTGGAGAAGTCAACCTCTGCTTCCTTCCCAACCACCCCAGAACTGCTCCAAATCCAAGGGGATCGACTGGAAAGAGCTGGAAGAGCTCCTGGAGGAACCTGGGAGGAGCAGGAGGAAGTTTTCCTGCAAGTATCCCAGGGACACATATCCAGAGGAGAGTAGCCTGCTGTGCTCAGACAGCCAAGTGCCTTTTGAAATTCCAAGGAATTTGTCCTCTGCCTGAAGATTTTCCTGCAAAATCTTGCTGATATCCCTTTATTTAGCACTTATGTAACACGGGCTGGTGATGGGAATGTTCAGCCTCACGAGCTCCAGAGCTCCTGCACGGCACCAAACAATGGGCCCAAAAATAATCTCCAATTTTGCCTCCTTTTCTTTCCCCAGAGACTTGGAAAAAAAAAAAAAGATTAAAAATAAAGGACTTTTCAGCACTGATTTACCTGAAATATGGTTGGTTAAAAAAATAACAAAACTCTCCCAGCTGCTCCAGGGAGAGATTCCATCCAGGGGATATAAAAAGAAACCACTGGAGTGACTTTGGCTGTTGGGATTTGCTTGAGCAGAGTGATGTCACTGAGTCCCTTTGGATTCAATTCCTACTAAATGGGAGTTGTTTCCCCGGAATGAAGGAGGGTGGCACACAGGAATAGCCAGGAATGCAGGGAAAAACCAAAATATTTGTGTGGTTTGACCTCTGTGTCAATTAATGACACGCCCTAATGAGATTCTCCCTCATGATATTCACTTGATACGTTAAAAACACAGAGCTCCAAAGCTCCTTGATGTCCCAGACCCTGAAAAATTGGGTGAGAAACATCAAAGGTTTATAACACTGGGTCCTTCCTAAATTTTTGATGGGAAATTGGAAACAAGCCCAAAGTTTCCAGTGTTTTCCAGGCCTTCTTCCTCCTTCCACCACTTCAGTTGGAGGTGTCTCTGCCCATGGCACGGGGTGGAATGAGGTGGGATTTTAGGTCCCTTCCAACCCAAACTGTTCCACGATTCTATGGTTTTTGGAAAGGATTTAATATCTAATATCCCTCCTATCCCATCTCTCCCTGCCCTCTGGCAGTGGGAAGCCATTCCCTGTGTCCTGTCCCTCCATCCCTTGTCCACAGTCTCTCCATGTTTCCTGTAGCTCCTTCAGGTCCAGCAAGGCCACAGTTTGTCACCCCAAAGCTTCTCTTCTCCAGGCTGGACAATCCCAGCTCTCCCAGCCTTTCCTCCCAGTAGAGTTGTTCCATCCTCTGATCATCCTGGAGCCTCCCTGGACTCTCTCCAACAGCTCCATGTCCTTCCTGTGCTGGAGACAGAGCTCCCCATCATCCCACACTCCGTGTCTTGCTTTGACAAAAACACACCACACCTTTTCCAGGGCTTTTCCAGCGATTTAGTGAAGCCTTTCAAGGAGCTGGTCCCACCTCAGGGCTACATGTGATTCCTGCAGTGCTCTGCATTGACAGGGGGGATGGAAAAGCCTCCACCTGCTCCAGACTTCCTTTGATGTGCAGCTTTTCCAAGGAATAAAAGGTTGTTTTACCCCTGGGCAGAGCGTTTGGGTTTGTTAGGCTGAGCCTAAATCCCATTAGCAAAGAAGAGGATCTACATACAAAAGTGGTAGTGCTGTGGTGGAGCTCTCCCTGCTCCTGGATCTTCAAGGATACACCGGGGAAAAAAGGTCACAATATCTCACCCATGAGGTATTTACAACACTCTGGTACCTACTGGTCAAAAAAAAAAAATAACCCTCTGAGTGATAAATAGGAGCAGGAATTCCCTGGAGCATGGAAATGAAGGGCCACAGCTGCAGGACCCAGAGCCTGACCTTCATCTTCCCAAAATCATTCCAGCTGCCTCAGAGGAGCAGATGGAAAGACAGAGGAGCCAAGCCTTGGATCCCAGCTCAGACAGACAGGGACGACTCATCCAGCAGCTTCCATGGTTTTATCAGGATTTCCCAGCTCCTTCCAGGTGCCACATTCCCAACTCCCTGTCACAGCACAGGCCCTGCTCTGCACACCCCACAGGGACTTGGGATTGGTTTGAAATTTTTGGGGGTTTGGTTCTACCCCAAAAGAGCTGCAGGACCCAGAGCACACCCCTTATTTCCCAAAATCATTTCAGCTGCCTCAGAGGAGCAGATGGAGAGCCAGAGGAGCCAAGCCCTGGATCCCAGCTGAGACAGGCAGGGATGACTCATCCAACAGCTCCTGTATGTTCCTTAGGATTTCCCAGTTCCCTCCAGGTGCCACATTCCCAACTCCTTGGTAAAGCCCAGGCTCTGCTCTGCACACCCCACAGGGCCCCTTGGAGCCAGTCTGAAGTGTTTGGGGTTTGGTTCTACCCCAAAACACCTGCAGGACACAGAGCACATCCCTGATCTTCCCAAACTCCTCTTGGATCCCTCAGATCAGCAGATGGAGAACCAGAGGAGCCAAGCCTTGGATCCCAGCTCAGACAGGGAGAGACAACTCATTCAGCACCTTGGCCAGCACATTCCATGTTTTTATTAGGATTTCCCAGCTCCGTCCAGATGCCACATTCCCAACTCCCTGGCACAGCACAGGGCTCTGCTCTGAACACCCCACAGCCATCCCTCAGCACTGCCAAGGCCACCACTGCCCCATGTCCCCAAGTGCCACATCCACAGGACTCTGAAATCCCTCCAGGAATGGGGACTCCCTGAGGAATTTTTTCCCTAATTCCCAACCTAATCCTCCCCTGATGCAAACACAGCTCTCCCAACACACCTCAGCCTCCAACAGCCACACTGAAGCACAGGAATTGTTGGAAATGCTGCTTTTTGGTGCAGTATCCAGGAAACAGCTGGTTTGAGCCAAAAGTCTTTTGGGATTCTCCCCTGGGAGGGTGGGGAGGCCTGGAATTCCCAGAGAAGCTGTGGCTGCCCCTGGATCCCTGGAAGTGTCCAAGGCCAGGTTGGGATCCCTGATCCAGTGGGAGGTGTCCCTGCCCATGGCAGGGGGTGGAATGGGATGGGATTTAAATCCCTTCCAACCCAAATCACTCCAGGATTCTTTATGGATCAAACCCAGAACTTACAGTGCCATTAAAGTAAATACTTTATAAAGCAACATGTGGGAGGGACCAACCCCAGATAATTCCCTGATTTAAATCTCAGAACTCCCCAGGAAATCACAAATACACCAATTATCAAAATTCTGCCCTTTGCTTGCTGGTTTTTGTGGTTCTTTCTCTTGCAAATGGTGCATTTTGGAACAAGAGAAACCCCAATTTTACACTTTGCTGGTACTTCACTTCATGGAGGATCAATTAGATGGGATATTGGGAAGGAATTCCTGGCTGGGAGGGTGGGGAGGCCCTGGAATAGAATTCCCAGAGAAGCTGTGGCTGCCCCTGGATCCCTGGAAGTGTCCAAGGCCGCGTTGCAGCAACCTGGAATAGTGGGAGGTGTCCCTGCCCATGGCAGGGGTGGCACTGGATGAACTTTAAGGTCCTTCCAACCCAACCTATTCTGGGACTCTATAAATGCAGTTTTTAGTGAACTCAGGTATAACTGGAACTCCTATAACAGCAAAGCATCCAGTGCCATCTCCCAGAGCTCCCAGGAATCCATTTCTCAGCACAGTGACAGATAAATTGTTTGGGATTTGCTTTTAAAAAGCCAGGAACTGAGCCAGCCACATGCACAGGGTGGGAGACACAGAGCAGCTCAGCTTCCCTGCTCCTGGAAGACACACTCAGGTGAGCAGGAACTCTCCAGCTCCATGAGCCAGCAGTGAGGAACAGACCCAGGGATGGCATGGATGAGTAACCCTCATTTTCCTACAAGAGCACAGCAATAAATCACTCAGCCACAGGCTGCTGAAATCCAAACACAGGCACTGCTCCCAGGGCTGGGAGAGCTGGGGGGGTTCACCTGGAGAAGAGAAGGCTCCAGGGAGAGCTGAGAGCCCCTTGCAGGGCCTGAAGGGGCTCCAGGAGAGCTGGAGAGGGACTGGGGACAAGGGATGGAGGGACAGGACACAGGGAATGGTTTCCCACTGCCAGAGGGCAGGGATAGGTGGGATATTGAGAAGGAATTCCTGGCTGGGAGGGTGGGGAGGGGCTGGAATGGAATTCCCAGAGAAGTTGGTGTGGAGATCAATGGAGACCTGAACATATCTAAGGACACAGATCTGCTGGGATGGGTCCAGAAGAGTCCATGGAGATGATCAGAGGATGGAGCAGCTCTGCTGGGAGGAAAGGCTGGGAGAGCTGGGATTGTTCAGCCTGGAGAAGAGAAGCTTTGGAGTGTCCTAACTGTGGCCTTCCAGGACCTGAAGGATCTCCAGGAAAGATGGAGAGAGACTGTGGACAAGGGATGGAGGGACAGGACACAGGGAATGGCTTCCCACTGCCAGAGGGCAGGGAGAGATGGGAGATTGGGAAGGAATTGCTGGCTGGGAGGGTGGGGAGGCCCTGGCACAGGTTGCCCAGAGAAGGTTACAAATTATAATGTTTCTTGACATAAGGAAACTTCTTACAAAGCAAATACGAAATTTTGACTCAAAACTGAATTTCCCCCCCCAAAAAAAAAATCAGTAACTTTTTGCTCACTAATGAGCAGAGCTGGTTTGCAAAGGGCAAGTTCTTCTTAAAAAATGGAAAATAAAATATTAGTAATTCCCCAAAAGGCTCCACACATTGGTTGAGCTACTAAAGCAACAGTCAAGTAGGAACAGGATTTTTGACTTCAAATCTATGCAGGAGATGCATCCTGGATTCCTGAAAAGAATTCCATCTGCTTTATCAGATCTGTAAGCAATTGGTTGGATAAGTGGGAATGGAGGCAGGGGGAAAGGTTAGTGGGATATTGGGAAGGAATTCCTGGCTGGGAGGGTGGGGAGGGGCTGGGATGGAATTCCCAGAGAAGCTGTGGCTGCCCCTGGATCCCTGGAAGTGTCCAAGGCCACATTGGAGCAACCTGGAATAGAGGAAGGTGTCCCTGCCCACGGCCTGGACAGAGCCAGGGGAGCTACTTCAGCTGGTGGCTCCTTCAGAGCATGGGGAGAACATCAAAATAGCACCTTAAGAGTGATGCTCTGAGGGTGTGGAGGACCAGAAGCAAAATATCTTATTGTGGGAAATAAGGAATTAAACTAAGCAGTGCCCACAAAAATAAATAAATAAATAAATAATTTTTTCCAATTAAAGCCTGTGGTGTGATGTGATCGCTAATTAAGCACAAAACTGGAGCCCTTCTGTTCTGACGAGCTGGGGGGGTTCCCCTGGAGAAGAGAAGGCTCCAGGGAGAGCTGAGAGCCCCTTGCAGGGCCTAAAGGGGCTCCAGGAGAGCTGGAGAGGGACTGGGGACAAGGGATGGAGGGACAGGACACAGGGAATGGCTTCCCAATGCCAGTGATTGAAAATTAAACTAGCTCAGACTGTGATTTACTCACTGCCCATGTGTGAAAATAAGAGGTATCTTGGAGGAGAGAACATGTTAAATCCCTTTATTTCCAGAGGTTCTGGTGCAAAAGCTCCCTGTTGTGCCTGAGGCACCCTCAGACTGAGCTGCTCTGCCCATTTCTGCCCATTTTTGCCCAATTCAGATGCTCTGCCTTCCCAAATTCCCTCCTCAGCTCCCCATCCCTGTCATTCCCCCCCCAAAAAATCCATCCCAACAAACATCATCCCAACCATGTGAGACTTCC
>NW_020885097.1:207842-210845 GCF_003945725.1 Corapipo altera
CCTGTGCCACTGCTTGTGCTGAGGCAGAGCTGGTCCCTGCAGGGATGGTTTGGGACACAAGTTCATTGTGTGCCAGGCTAGGGAGTAAAATAAACCAATAAAAACTCCCCTGAAACCCTTCAAGGCAGCTCAGAGTTCCCAAAACCACACTCAGAGCCTGAGGAAAAGGAGATGAACTTCAACATTCACCTTAAAACCAAAGCACACCAACAAACCCTAAAGACAATTATTCCCTGAACACATTCCCAGACTTATTTTAAGATCAGGAAAGCAATATCCCCAAAAAAAACCATGTCCCACAGGACCTCAGAGCACACAATAAAACACTTTTATTCCTCAGCTGGGCTGGGTTTCAGCATTTCAGGACCCCTCAAACCCTTCCAGGATTAAGTGTTGCTGTTCCTGGGCTGTTTTCCCTTATTCCTACACCATGCCCTGAACAGGTGGCACCAATTTAGGATATTTTCCCATCCCTGAGGCTCCAGACTGTTCCAGTCACACCCACCCCATGACAGAGGTTGCTCAGATGATGCAAAGTTCAAAGAGGTTTTTTTTTTCCCCCCCCCCCCCCCAACCCAAGGGGAGCGGGTTTCTGTGGAATTCCAACAGCAGGTTTTTCCCTAAAAGTCAAAGTGTTGGGAGTGTTCAAGACCAGGAGCAATCTGGGGGTGGAATAAGTTGATATTTAAGGTCCCTTCCAAACCAAACCAGTTTGGGATTTAAGAGTTTTTCACTGAGATAATTAAAACCCAAATGAGATGCTCCCTTCATTTCTCCCTCTGCTCAAGTTTGGGAGGAGTTTGTTGGGGTTTTTTTGCCTCATTTCTTTGATGCACTGAAGATATTCCAAGAAAATTCAGCCAGCCAACCCCAGCCTTTGATTCCCACTTCTCTCCTCCTAAAAAACCCTCATTTTCACCTTCCTCCTCTACAAAGGCACCGAGCTGCCAAGCCCTGCAGAGCTGCTGGATATTCCTTTGAATTCCTAATTTTTTTTTTTTTTTAAAAAGGCAGAGAAAGTGAAAAAGTGGGAAGTGTTCCACTGGACCTTCTAGAAATTTCCCTCTGCAGTCAGGCAGCAGCTCAGAGCTCCCCATGCTCCATATCCCTGCAGCTCCAGAAGGGAAAAGCCGATGGAATTCTCACTATAAGACATCGAATCTCCCGCATTTTCCACGCCTTTGTGAGAGTCAAACGATCCTTTAATGCTTCTCAGAGTAATTAATAATCCTCCTCCTTTTGTTGGGCTATTTTTTTTTTCCTCCCCCTTAAATGAAACACCACCGTGACAGCTTCCTAAGGACCTGCTAATTATTGTCATTTACATCTCAATAAATCCTTGGAAGCTCTGCCAGGAGCTGGGATCCCACTGGGACAGGTGATGCACAAACCCACCCTAAAGGCTTTGCAGGCCAAGGAAAATCTGTCTCATAAAAAAAATAAGGAAAAAATCCAGGTTTTAGCTCCTTGCTGAAGCTCTTTTTCTTTTTCCCTTAGGACTCTCCACCCTAAATATCCCCTCACTGGCCTCCATCACACCCTCCAAAAGGTTTTTAAATTGGGAAAAGACCTTGTTCCCAGATTTTGAGAGTTTTAATAGTCCAAGAACCTTGAGAGCTTTAATAATCCAGGAACTTTTGTGTTTCCCTTTCCCCTTGGGATATCCAAGACCAGGCACCTCTGAAGCATCCCCAAGACAATCCAGGTCCATACAAGGCCAAAATAAGTTTATTCCAGATGATCCATGATATCTTCAGGTTTGTCAGAGTTTTGATTCAACCATCCTTGTGTTTTGGGGAAGTTTTAAGACCATTTCAATGTCTGGAGTGGGAAAAGGGCATTTTCTGCTCCAAGTGGGCAGCTGGAAACTGGAAATCTTCCTGGAGATAAATCAACCCTGAGGGGGATTTTAATTCCACCGAGGATTTGGTCCTTACTCAGAATCATGGAATTGTTTAGGATGGAAAAGCCCTTTGAGATTCTGGAGTCCAACCATCCCCCAGCACTGCCAAGGCCACCACTGCCCCATGTCCCCAAGTGCCACATCCACAGGGCTTGGAAATCCCTCCAGGGATGGAGATTCCACCCTATCCAGGGCTGGACAACCCCTTTTCATGGAGAAATTTTCCAAATATCCAACCTAAACCTCCCCTGGCACAGCTTGGGGTTGTTTCCTCTCGTGCTGTCCCTCACTCCCTGGGAGGAGATCCCAAATCCCACCTCACTAGAGCCTTCCAGGGAAGAGATTCCAAACTCATTATAATCAGGAACTTCTCTAACACCACAGACACTCAAGAGCATCTCCCAGCAATGCAGGAAGTTTGATCCTTTGGGAATATTGGACATCCAAAGGTTTGGGAGCAGCATCCAAGCAGCAAACCCCACACACTGCAGAAGTTAAATTTCCAGCACAAATCCCACGGGAAAGGTTCTAAGTATCCTACAACAGGTTTGGGATGGAAGGGACCTTAAAGACCATCCTGTTCCACGGGCAGGGACACCTTCCACTATTCCAGGTTGCTCCAACCTGACCTTGGACACTTCCAGGGATTCAGGGGCAGCCACAGCTTCTCTGGGAATTCCATCCCACCCCTCCCCACCAAGAATCCCTTCCCAATATCCCATCCATTCCCCCTTGTGCCAGCACTTCATGGCACACAAAGGTAAAATCCTGACAGAGCATTTTGGAACAACAATAAAACATTTAAATGTTTTTACACTTTTTTAAAGAGCAACAGCTCCGTTTCTCACTTGGAAATGCCTGTTGGAAGGTTCCCTTCTGGT
Organism: Corapipo altera; assembly: GCF_003945725.1. Taxonomy (NCBI): domain Eukaryota; kingdom Metazoa; phylum Chordata; class Aves; order Passeriformes; family Pipridae; genus Corapipo; species Corapipo altera. The sequence continues at coordinate 210,627 of NW_020885097.1, forward strand.
TTAGAGCACAGCACTCAAAGGTAAAAAAAACAAATAACCTCCAAAACAGGACAACCCCCAGTACATTCCCACTTTTCCCAAACGTTCTGATCCCCTGGGAGAGCTCCTGCAGCTCTTGGAAAGCCACAACTGACTCCAAACCCCAGGAGTTTCCAGGTTGCAGGAGGTTCCACCTCAGGCAGCTCAGCCCAGACACTCAGAGCTCCTCAAAGCACATTT
>NW_020885097.1:210855-218092 GCF_003945725.1 Corapipo altera
ACTGTTGGAAGAGCAGAACAACTGGAGCCCCAGAACTTTGCTGCTCCCTCCAAAGCTGCTCCTTGGGGAAGGAAAACAACCCCCCCCCAGCCTGGCTGAGCTTTAAGGGATGGTCAGAATGAATTCCAGGTGTGGGGAGGGCGGGAAAAGGGAGTGGGAGCAGCTCTGGTTGGGCCCTGAGCTAATGAGGGGGGTCAGGGCAGCTGAGGGGGGGCTCCAGCTGCACCTCATTGGGATAATTCCCTTTTTCTGCCTCTGAACTCTCTGCTGGAGCAGGTGCAGCTTGTGAACACGGATTGCACACACGGATGGAGCAGACACAGACTCCTCCTCTGGAATGAAGCATCCCTGCAAAAATGGCAGGATTGCTCATCCATCTGCTCAGTCAGGCTTTTATCTCCCTGGCTCTTTGATCCCTGTCTCCCAGACCCGTGGGCCACCAGCCAGAATTAGTCAGGAATAAAATCCTGTGGCGGTTCCACCTTCCAGAATCAAATTCCCAGAATCCCAGAACCTGCTGAGCTGGAAGGGACCCTGGATGGAGTTGGACCATCCAGTCCAACCCTCAACCCTGCCCAGGAACATCCCCAAGAGTCCCCCCCTGTGCCCCAGAGGATCATCCAAACCCTCCTGGAGCTCTGGCAGCCTTGGGGCTGTGCCCACTGCCCTGGGGAGCCTGGGCAGTGCCAACCACCCTCTGGAAAAGACCCTTTCCCTGAGATCCAACCTGATGTGAGCCTGTAAGGAAGTTCAAGGCAACTCCTTGGTCCTTCAACCTTCCATGGAAGTGAGGAGCCCTCCTGGAAGGAGGTACCTCCTGGCCACTCTTCTCCCAGGCTGCTTCCATAGTCTTGGAAGAAAGTTCTCCTTCCAGAAAAGCTTCAAAACGTGTCTGAGAAGCAGCAAAGTGCCTGCTCTCCATTCCCAGCTATATTTAGTGAGGACATTATTTATGGAGATGGCAGGAAATAATTCATCTGGATCCAGACAGAACTCGAAATTGGAAAGAGGGGCTATAAAAAGAGAAAGTGAAAAAAGAAAAAACCCTGAAGGGATGGGATGGTGGGGACTGGGTCAGACCCGGGTCATGGGGACCAAGAGAGCTGCCTTCCCTCACACAGCTGCTTTCAAAATCTACTTTTTACCACAAAAAAAGCCATTCCATGTATAAAAAATGTGGTTGAAGTAACAAGTTATATCCCTGAGTCCATCCAAGGAGAGTGGCAGGATCCTGGTGTTGGCAAGGGGAGGAGAGCACTGGGTCACGGGGACCAAGAGAGCTGCCTTCCCTCACACAGTTGCTCTCAAAATCCCCTTTTTAACAAAAAAAAAGTCCTTCCAGGTACAAAAAAATATGATTTAAGGAAAAATTTGTGTCCCTGAGTCTATCCAAGGGAGAGTGGCAGGATCCTGGTGGTGACAGAGGGAGGAAAGCAACATCCTCCCTGCTGGAATCTTCATCCTGCTGGGTGTGTCTCCCCATCCAAAAGGGATTTTTCCACAGGAGGGAGGGGATAGAAAGCAAAAGAGCTCATTCCTGACAAGAATACACATATAAATACATGGATATATAGGCTGGCAGGGACCAACTCATCCCTTCACTGAAGGGGATCCCAGGAAATATTTGAGGGATGTGGAAAACAGAAGTGAATTTTAATAATTTCCCTTTCCTTCCTCCCCAGCAGTTCATCAGGCTGATTCTAATTAAACTGCACTTGGCTCTTCTGGGCCCACAGAGCTTTTAATTTAGGAGTTTAAGGGCTTGTTCCTCACCACCAGACTCCCTCCAGATCTCCCCTGCATGGACTCAAAGGCAACATTTGGAGCAGGAGATGCATCAGGGTGAGATGTGCTGCTCCAGCAGAGCAGGGAGGCAGCTCTCTGCATGCCAGGAGCATTCCTGGAGCTGTCCAGCACATCCCAGGATGCACCAAAGCTCATGGAATTCTCCGGGTTAAATCCCATCATCTCCTCCACGTTTACTGAGCACCGTTAGGATTTAAGTCGAGATTTGCACCCTAAACTCCAAACCATCACCCCAGGGCACACCCAGCCCTAAAAATACACAGACCAGCAGCTACCAGAGCCTCTCTTCTGGAATTCCAGCCCCTTACCTATGGCACAACCAGAACCTCGGGAGCAGAGTGCATCCCAATCCACAAAAAACCCACAAGGGATGTTTCCCAGCTCCTCACGCTCCCAGGTTTGGCTTCTCCAGCTGAAGTTCCTCCGAAATCCCAGCGTAAACATCCCCGGGATGGGAGAGGGAGGAGGAGATCCCTCTGCAGGGCTCAGCGAAGAGTTAAAAATCCCGAGGATCCCTTGGCTCCCGCGGGAGCTCCTGGAGCGGGGCGGGCGGTGGAGGAGCTCTGCCGGCTCCTCATAATTCCTCCCCTGTTCCCAAGGGCTGCCGCGCTTCCCTGGGCACAATGTCCGGGATTGTGTGGGGGTTAAACCGGCCCGCACAACGCCTGCATTCACACCCAGCGAGCTCCATGGAAATCACATCCATGGAAATGATCCCTCTCCACGAAAACACCCTCCAGCCCCGCGCGTTGGGAGGCTGGTGATCCATTTCTGGTGATCCAGAGGCTTCCCCGGCCGGGCTAAAAACCTTTTTAAAGGTGAAAAAAGAGCTCTTCTTAAGAGCGATTTCATTTTTCCAGGCCTTTTTTTTCATCCTTCCAAGCCACTCGTTCTCCCGGGGCAGCGCCAGGGGAAGGGCAGGGCAGAGCAGACGCTCCCAGCTCCAAAGCCCGCGATCCTTAATCCTCCCCCTCCCCACGAGCTGAGAGCCACTAAATAATCACCGGCCTTCCAAAGAGGCAGCCGGAGGCGGTGGAAGATCCTTCCCGACGCCTCCTGACCCTGCTCCACCTCCCCAGGGACACAAGGGGGTTTTATCGGCCCCCGATCCAGCCGGGAAGGGGCAGATCCAGGATTTGGGTTTCCCGAGTCCAACCCATTCCCTGATTAAACCTCCGACCGCGGTAAATATTTAAGGCTGTTAGGTAACGTTTGGGATGCAAGACAATCTCTGTGGTGTTTAACACGTTCAATCCTTCACTTCCAGGTTTTTTTTGAGAGAATCCTCGTTGTTCCCGTGGCCTTGGAGGCTTCTCCCGGCGCTTCCCGCTCCCCCGGCCTTGCTGCAGAGCCCTCTGAGAACTGTCACTGCTCATTACATTGGTGATTTCTGGAGGTATTTATGCCCATCCCGAGGTTCTCCACAGCTGCAAGGGGGGGATGTCCAGCACTTTTTACTCCAGGAGTTGGCCTAAAACACGGTGTGGGGGTGCACAGAGGGATGAACCGTCACACACTGTGACATACCCGCTGTTCCCACACATGGAAAACTCCTCCTCTGTAGCTGCCCTGCTTCATTCCAGCTGAAATCATGGGAAAAGAACTAAAAGCTCTGCAAGGAGTGAGCAAAACATGCCCCAGTGGCCCCAGTGTCACGGGGTGCTGGGTTACACACCCCCCACAGCAGCAACATCTCACCCAGTGGGTACCACAGCTCACTGTGGTGACTTGGAAACAGCTTCCCGGAGTCACAAAGTGTTGGATCTGCCCCTGGAGCGATCATTCCCCGTGATTCCCACGCCAGCAGAGCCCTGGCAGGGTCTCCCTGCTCCCGGCCATCCCTCCAGCCCCCCACCCCGGAGCTGGAAGCACTCAGGCTCTTCAGGCTCATATCCAGGCATTCCCTAACTGCTCCTCGTTCCACGGGGCACAGAGTTGGCCCTTGGGGACACCCCCTGCACCCCGAGTCCCCAGTGATCCCCCGGGATGGGGCAGGTCAGCACCAGACACAGAAATGTCACCAGACACAGAAATGTCACCAGACACAGAAATCCTCTCTCCGCTCTCCCCAAAACTCCCCCGTTTTGCTGAGCTGTGTCTTGGCTGCTGAAACCAAGCCCTGTGTGCCCCCTCAGCCTCCTCCCTGAGCCATCTCTGCTCTGGCAGCTCGAGGTTGGGTGAAAGGAGAACCATCATGTCCTCAATACCTACATTTTCTGCTTTATTAACAGAGCAAGTCATGCATAATGGAAAGGGGAGGGAAAGTGCATCCCCGCAGCACTCGAGTTCTTCTGGGTTGTTTGGCCAAGAGAACAAGCTGGGCAAGGCAGAGCTGAGGGATTGTGTGTCTTCCCAGGGATCTGAGCAGCTCTGCTCTCCCCCCATCCCATGGGGAAGCACAGAGAGGGGGATGGTGGGCCCTGCCATGGCTACACATCCCTGATGTGCCCCTCAGCCTCAGAATTCCCAGGTTCCTGGTGTTTTGCCTCATTTTCCCCTCAGGATCAGCTCTGCGAGCAGCTTTTTTCATCCCAGCTTTCCTATTCACAGGGAGGTGAAGGATGGGACGTGCAGCCAGACATCATGGCACGTTAATTTGGATTTTTTCTGTGGCCTCAGAAGAAGCAAACGTGGCTCGTTTTGCATTTCCAGGCAGCAGAGCAGCTCCCAAGTGCAGCTGTGCTGCCGTGCCAGGCGCTGTGCCAGCACAGTGGCCCTTCCCTACACCTCCAGCAGTGGCACATCCCTGGAGAATCCACGGCAGCCTGGGCAGTGCCCATCGCCAGGGAGATCCGTGCCAGGGCTCAGGTCCTCCCGTGGGATGAGGCACGACCTCCAGGGGAGGAACTGGAGAGAACTTGGAGCAGCAGAACCCGAAGGATGGGTCTGAGGGACCTGCAGAGCACCAAGTTCTCCAGGCAGGGCTGGAAGGAGGGGCAGGGCACGGGAAGGATGGATGGATGGACGTGGGAATGTGCCAGTTGGAGAAACCCCTTCCTTTCAGAGGGTCTGCTCGCAGAAGGGACACAAAACCAGGCAAGAAATGGGTTAACCCGGCAAAAACCTCCCTGACTGCACCATGGCAGAGGCAGAGCTGTGAGGAGCTCGGAATCTTAAAAAAAAAAAAAAGGACAAAAAAACTCCCTCAAATCCCACAAACCTGTTTGTCCAAAGCGACAAGGACTGAGCCCCTCCCCCCCCCCGGGGGCCGGGGGGCCCCCTTCAAACCCTGCCTTCCCAAAATGGCCCTGGTGCTCTGATCGGGCTCCTCGGGGGCTTCGGGCGGCCCCCCGGGCTCGGCGTTCTTTTTGGCAGAGCGCTGCCCAGACATTCTCCAGCCGACCTTCGGGAGTCAATGAAGACACGACGAATTCCCGTGGAAGCGCTTTCCGCCACGGAGCAGCCACATATGACTGACTTCACAACACTCCCCCTCCCCCCCTTCCCCCTCCGGCTCTCACCAGCCCTTCCCTCCTCGTCCTCAACCTAAATAAGGCGTCACATCGCCCAGGATGCGAAGGCAGCGTCGCCGAACCAAAGTCTTACTACAAATCCCGTGTGTGACATCGATCCCGAGCTCGGGCCGCGGCCAGAGCTCCCTTTTCCTCTTCCCGAACAAGCCCTCTCCTATTCACCACAGCGATGCTATTCCAGAGCATCCAACAATATGTGCCTGTGTGTTGGGAAGGCAGCGAGCCCTGGCACTGCCAGCGCCGATGCCCGCGCGACAGTCATTCCCCAGCGAGCAGAGCCCCTCAGACATCTTCGATCGCGTCGAAATTTCGCAAAATTAAGGGAAAAGAAGGGGGGGGGCTCGTCTCTAAAAGCGGGTGGGAAGCGAATCTCGGAGCGGCTGAGAGCAGGGGCTCGGGGGACAGGGTGCCACACCGGGCGTTTGCTGGCGAATTCATGAAGTCTCCTCGGCCCCGAGTGTCAGAGCTCCCGGCAGCACCGCACCGGCCCCAGCCCCGCTTACATAAACCCCCCCCTCCGGCCGGGGCACCCCTGGGAACGGGGCATCGGCACAACCGGGGCATCACTGGGGCCAGAGTATCACCAGAACCGGGGCATCACTGGGGCCGGGGCATCGACACAACCGGGGCATCACTGGGGCCAGGGCATCACCAGAACCGAGGCATCACCGGGGCCGGGGCATCGACACAAACGGGGCATCACTGGGGCCGGGGCATCGGCACAACCAGGGCATCACTGGGGCCAGAGTATCACCAGAACCGAGGCATCACTGGGGCCGGGGTATCGTCACAACCAAGGCATCACTGGGGCCAGGGCATCACCGCGAGGGGGGCATCGCCACAACCGGGGCATCACCAGAACCGGGGCGTCAGTGGGGTCGAGACGCCACCGAGACCGGGGCATCACTGGGGCCGGGGCGTCACCGCGGGGGGGACATCGCCACAACCGGGGCATCATTAGAACCGGGGCATCATTGGAACAGGGGCATCATTGGAACAGGGGCATCATTGGAACAGGGGCAACACCGGGATCGGGACCGAAGCATCACCACGGCCGGGGCATCAGCGGGACCGGCCACACCGCGGCCGGGGCATCCACAGAACCTGGGCATCACCAGAGCAGGGGCATCACCGGCACCGAGGCATCACAGCGGCCGAGGCACAGCCAGGACCAGCCGGGGCAGCGCCGGGACCGGCACACCGAGCAGCAGCCTCGGTCCGGGCGTCGCCAAGCGGGGCCAACTCCGGGGCGAGCGAGGGAGGGAGGGAGGGGGGGGGAGAAGCAACAAGACCCGCGGACCCCGCTCGGCCGCCCAGGACCGTGTGACACGAGCGGGGCAGGCGACGCCGCCGGTGATATGCAAGTCACGGGCGGGGGGAGCGGGGATGGGGAGAGCGGGGATGGGGAGAGCGAGGATGGAGGCGCCGAGCCGCCCGCGGGGCCGGCGCGCCCCCGGCGGAGCCCCGGGAAGTTTGCGGCGGCTTCTCCCCCGCCCGTGGCTCCTCCGCGGCCGCGGGCGGCAGCGCCGCCGGTGACAAGCGCGGCGGTCCCAGGCGCTCCGCTGGCGCGGAGCATCCCCGCGGCGGCGGCGGCGGCGGGACCGGCTGCAGCCCCCCGAACCCCCCCCCCCCCCCCCCACCTCGCCGGTTTTCGCCGTGAAAAATGTCAGCGTCTCATGGCAACGCCGCTGCCCCCGCGCTGCCTCCGCCGGCTCCCGCGGCGCTCAGCGCTGTCGCGCCCCCCCCTCCGCCCCCCGCCTCCTCCCGCCCTTCCGCCCCGGCGACAGTCGCGACAAGGTCACGCGGCGCCCCGCACTCACCGTACACCCCTTGGCCGGAGCTGCCCTCCAGCAGAACCGTCAGCAGCCCCAGCAGCCCGATGGCCACATCCATCTTCACGTGAGCATCCACATATCCAGCCCGGCGGGGCGGGGGGGGGGCCGCGCAGCGCCCGCCGG